>NC_057721.1:2316677-2324889 GCF_004010195.1 Chiloscyllium plagiosum | reverse complement strand
CCCACTCCCCCCGGGGGTAGTCTTGAGCCTTGTTGACCTCATACATTACTTGGGACTCCAGTGCTCACAAAATCGTAGCGTCGTATGCTGGAGTCGGGGTGGTGCGTGAGTTCTCTGCAACTCCAGAATCGGTTTAGCCGTGTGAAGCGCTTGCTGCAATCACTAGCTAACATGAGTTTCATTTGCTTTTCCTCCAGCTGATAGCAGAACAGTTCTTGAAGCCTTGCAGCCCATTTTTCAGGAACAGAAGATGACAGAGACTGTTCAGAATTTAGGAGAAAATGGTTACTTAGTCACATACGTTGCGAAGAGTGGGAGGTAAGAAGCCAGTCTTGTCCACCATAAGTTGTGGGCTGTTCTTTCAGTGTACATCCTGTAAAGATCTTTCTGTCTCTTCTCTCCTGTACCTTCCTCTTGCGATCTAGACATCGTCATCCTGCACGTGTGTTGCAACTCCGGCCCCCTCAACTTTGTTCACTTAAATCGCTGACATCCAACTTCCCTCCATTATTGTTGTTAAATGATCTCTCTCATGAGGCATCACCCCTCCCCCCCTTTCAAATCTGTCGTCATCTCACACCACACCTCATAGACAAACCCTCGATCCCTCCACTGCTGCCCTACCTCCAATGAATCTCAGTTATTGACTTTTTCTTTCCATTGCCAGACTGTTAATTCTGGTGCACTCCAGAGATATGTCCACGACCCTGTTTCTCATCCAGCCTCAGGAATATCATTCTAAAAACAGCATTGCTTCCACACATCCTTGCAGTGCAGATAGAGAAGTCTGCACTGACCCTTTGAAGAGCCCCCGCCCCCCCACCATGCCCATTTACTATGGCTAATCCATCTAGCCTACATACCATTGGACACTCTGGATAAGTTAACATGGTAAATCCACCCATTCCATCTTTGTACTGAGAGAGGAAACAGGAACACCTGGTGGGAACACGTGCAAATCTGGGATGGAACCCAGGTCCCTGGTGCCATGAAGCTGAAGTGCTGCCTCTGTGCCAGCTTGCTGCCGAAACCAATGTCTACCTCACAGTCGGCTCTCTCACTGCATTGTGTAGCCGCTAAATCCTCTGCTTAGCCAGCATCAAGTATTGGGGTAGCAGAGAGATCTCCCAATTAAACACCGGGAATTTGGCGAAATGAATGGGTGACAATGTTGCAGGTAGAATATAATGTAAATTAGTGTGAACTTTCAGAAATATTCTGCTTTTTTTTTTCCAATCAGACCACGAGATGTTGGCGAATGTGGTTCCATGAGTCACTATCATGTAGGTTCAGTAAGCAGTTAAAAAGGTCTTCATTTCAACGGGAATTGAATACAGAAATAAAGCTATCTCGCTGCAGTTGTCGAGGTTCCCTTCCTGAACCCCTCTCTGTCTCCCCTCTTTCCCCACCAACCCCTGCCACCTCCCAACCCCAAGCTTTCTCAAACAGTTGTTTTATCTGGCGCCCAAGTAACTCCTCCTGTTGATCAGCGTCAAACCTCGTTTAACGATGCTGCCGTGAAGCATAGTGGATACTTTAACTTTCAAAGCACTTTAAAGATGTGCAGTGAGAATCTGTGTGCCATCTGTCTGTCATTCTCCAACCACCTTACGTTCTCTATTTATGCCGAAATTCTGGAGAACTCTGGTTTCTTTACAATAAAGCAGCATCGCAACATAATGAGCAGGAGTAAACCACCCTGCCTTTTAAACCTGCTCCGACATGCAGTAAACTGCCTAGCACCCCTGTCCTGTAATAGCCCTGGTGGACTAAAAGAAAATGACAGCCTTGAATATATTGAATGACCAAACTGAATCCTGAACAAATTCCTCCAAATCTTCAACATAAATGGGAGACTTGCATGTCAACTGTCCATAATACCCCCAAAAGGAAAGCTCTGAGCATCTACCTGACAAACAGTATAAACCAGATAACTTTTGAGTTCTGTGGACAATTTTATAATAATAGGGCTTGGGTTACACAAAGGCAACATATCTTTTGTTTCAACTGGAATAAATTTTTACTTGCAGTTTTGCCACTCTGCGAATGTACACGGACAAGCTGCTGACGTTTGACATCCATAGCTATGAAGTGGATAACAAAGGACGAGCAGCAATTGAAACGGTAATCGTAGCACATAGTCCTCCTAATTTATGGACTTTTTTTGATTTTGCAATGGAACTTTAGGTGATGTGCGTAGAAATTGCAGAACAAAAAAACGGCTAGTTCACCACGTGTCTTTTGCAATAGACTCATACAAAGAAGGGATGGGAATGAATTAAGTCTGCACCAACTCACAATGGTACGTTACTAAGCTCAAGTACCCGGTGGGCAAATGGTTGATACTGAACTGAAAATTAGAAGATTGATAATGTTTTCAGGCCAAGCTATGCAAATTCCTTAAAGGAAAAGATATTTGGAACTTGACCTGTCATGGCTTTCTACAATTATGGGATGCGAGCCTAAGATCGGAACAGAGACCGTTTCACGTGAGCTACTGCTCAAGCCAGGGAGCTGCCTGTTAGGCTGGCCTATCTGGGAAAGTCCAGAGCAGAATGCGTGTGAGTTTTTATTTATTTTATCAATGTTCATTCACTGGTTTCATTCTTTTGTGGCCACACAGACATTTCAACAATTGTATTTGCCTAATGGAATTGAGCGCTAAACAGGTTGAGTGAGATGCTTCTGTAGAGTGAATGCACTCTAAAATGCAATTGGTTTTGTAGGTTATGTTCATCTGTGTCTGTGAAAACCCTTTTGTAGTATTATGCAGTGTGGGCAGGCAGGCATGTACGCACAAGTTTGTGAAGGCAACAGGACAATTCAAGGAAAATGTTGAAAAGGCAAATGGAACCCTCCAGTTTGTTTAGAGTGGAATAAATTATTACGAAGGTATGTTGGACTTATCTAAAACAGTCCAGGCCTCCGCTGTTACAGTGAGGACAGTAATGAGAGAAAATGGTCAAATGCAAAGATGGTAGACAGAGTAACCAAGAGCCAGAGGCAAATAGGGCCACAGATGTAGCAAAGTTAGAATGATTAAAAATGGCAGAAACGTAAGATTTTGGGTCTTGGCAGGTTTAATAAATGACCTCCAGTAAAAGATCCTCTGGGAAGCAGTGATCATAACATGATGGAATTTAACATCCAGTTTGAGAGTGAGAAACTTGTATTAGGAACAACTGAAGGGAATTACAATGAAATGATAGAATTAGCTGAAGTGGCCTGTGTGGATAGTTTGTAGGAGTGACAGTAAGAAAGTACTGGTAGTTGTTTAAGGAGCTAAGTCGTGACTTGTAGCAAAAAAGTATTCCAGTAAGGGGGAAAGGTTCTGATAGAGGGGTACACCAACCATTTAAGTTAATGAGAGGTTTAAGTAAGGAGGAGAGAGAGGGATAAAATGG
Source organism: Chiloscyllium plagiosum (assembly GCF_004010195.1). Taxonomy (NCBI): domain Eukaryota; kingdom Metazoa; phylum Chordata; class Chondrichthyes; order Orectolobiformes; family Hemiscylliidae; genus Chiloscyllium; species Chiloscyllium plagiosum. Next base: position 2,321,485 of record NC_057721.1, on the reverse strand, counting down.
GGCCGTAGCCCTAAAGACTGGAATAAATTCAAATGGTGAATGCATTGGTTATTTTCCAAAATTCCATGGATTCTCTAGAAGTACTAGAGGTTTGGAAAACAACCACTCCAACATCCCTGTTCAAAAATGGGTAACTGTTGGCTGATTGGTTGGAATCAATTATTAAGGAAGTAAGAATTGGAAAATTAGAATCTAATTTCTGGATCAGAGTGGTGCTGGAAAAGCACAGCAGTTCAGGCAGCATCTGAGGAGCAGGGAAAGCGATGTTTCGGGCAAAAGCCCTTCATCAGGAATGATGAATCAAACAGTCAACATGGTTTTATAAAAGAGAACTGATTTCTGACTAATTTCTGAGAGATTTTGTTGTATTTGGAAATTGAGAAGGCTTTTGCAAAAGTACAGAAGATTAAGTCGTGAGTTAAGCGACCATGGTGTTTGAAGTAATGTATTAACATGGATAGAGACTTAGCGAGTGGGCAGAATCCGCAAGTGGGGATAGGGGGCTCTTTTTTTCATGTTGGTATGATCAGTGGGATTCCATAGGGATTGGGGTTGGGACCTCAACTATTCACGATATAAATGACTTGGGAGGGAAGTGAATGTACAGTCGCCTTACCTGCAGACAAAACAAAAGTGTGAAAAAGCAATTTACAGAAATATATTGTCAAGTTAAGTGGTTAAAAAAAGGTGTTCATTTTGGAAGGGAGAACAAAAGAATAGAATATTATTCAAATCGAGGGGAACTGCAGGAAGCTGCAACACAAAGGGACTTGGGGATACTTATACACACGGCGCAGAAGGCCCGCACACAGGTGCAGCAGATAATCCGGAAGGCTAATGGAATGTTAGCCCTTATTTCAAGGGGTTTGGAGTAGGGAAATCTGACTGCAATTGTACAAGGTGCTGATGAGACCACATCTTGAGCACTGAGAGCAGTTTTGATCCCCTTGTTGAAGAAAAGACATTATTTCGCTGGAGGCAGTTCAGAGAAAATTCTCCGGGATGGTCCTTCGTGTGGAGGAATTATCTGATGAACAAAGGTTAAAGGAGACACGGATTGAAGATGATTGACAAAGGAAGCAAATGATTTGAATTGCACTGCTCGAAATAGTGGTGGAAGCAGATTCAGCAGTAATTGAATATATATACATTTTTGATGGGAAAATTTGCAAGACCAAGGGAAAAGAGGAGTATGGGACTAAGTGAGCTACATTTTCACAAAGGCATTGCAGGTGCAATGAATCTCACAGCCTCCTGCATTGTCCAAAACTGTGATTCCAATCACATATTTGGAATTTGTGGCCCCTGAGAAATTTTGGATACACTATGCATCCTGACTCTGAGAACATTTTACACTGTTTTGATTAATGAAGCAATTGAGAAACCTTTTGGGGGTTTGCCAGATGTTCCACACAATCTTTATTGGTATGGCAAGTCTCTACTCTTCTGGAAACTTCGACTGTTCTAAATCCAAAACAGGCCAGTTCACCCCTTAAGTCTGTACTGGTGAGTTATACAATCTAACCCAGTGTTTTCCTACTTCCTCCCAATTTGACCCTATTTTAGGGCTTGTATGTTGGTGCAACCCTGGAGGCTGGGCATGTTTTGGGAGAGAAGAATTGTTTAGAGGGAGAGGAGGTGGGGAGTTGTTGAGTGGGGAAGTAATGGTTTTGAAGACTGATGGAGCCTCCACTAAGAACCATAATGTAACCAGTGTAATACAGTCTCGCTGTTGATGTCAGGACTGCCTGCTTGATGTTCATCATGCCTGCTACTTAACTCTGAGCCCATGGTTATGTGAACTCAAGTCCAAGCCCACTCTCCCTCTCAATCCCTTAATATCTCTCCAGTCAAGTTGCACTCAATCAACGTTTTAACATTTACCTTTCTCACTCCACCTATCATCTTGAATATCATTTATTTTCCCAATAACCTGCCTTGATCTTTGACTATTTCTCTTTCTCAGTTGACTATTTAATACACAAGCTGCTTCAACAGATTAAATATCTGGCTTCATTCTACCCATGTTATGCAGAAATACATTGGCCCATAACTTCTGATTACTGTCAGAATAGGTCTGCTTGATTGTAACCATATCTGAAAATTCCCATTCACCATTCCATTTCTTTTTGTGACCAAACTTTTGATGACTCCGTCACAAGCGGCTGGCTAGTCTTCAGTGTCTCTTGGGTTAGGGAATGCTCCTTAAGGTCATCAGAAAATAGCATTCAGATTAACACAAAGAAGAGCATAATGAAGCTGCTGTAGATATTATGGAGCTTTGTATTATCTTCATTTCTTTTAAATATTTTTGATTGATTGTAAAGACAATTTTTCTAAATTTTGTTTGAAGAATTAATAATTTAGATGAAGTGTAATTATTTTTCTTCTAAAAGCCCATATTATGTAGTGTTATCTTGTGAATGTGGGAGTGAGTGAAGTGGAGGAGTGAATTAAGTGATCTTAAAAAAAAAAAGTAGATTGATTTCGAATGAGCATAGATTTGTCAAGGGAAAATTGCATCGCATCTCCTTTGACGTTTTGTGAGGAGGTAACGTGGGTTGATTTGGGCAAAACTGTTGACATGGTTTATGTGCACTTTCAGAAGGTTCCCATACAATTGCCTGAAGGCAATTATGTGTTGTGGGATACAAACAACATTAGTAATGTAGCTACAGAATTGACTGAAGGATCGGAAACAGTAATGCTCGCTGGATATTTTTCAGGCTGGAGCAAGATTTGTAGTGGAGTTCCCAGAGGCTGAGATTGGGGCCCTTACTTTTCCTGATGATTTGGATCTTGATATGCAGGGATCAATTCCAAAGGTGTGGACAACACAACACTGAGAAATAGAATTAAGAACTTCAACAATACTTGGTGGAGTGGGCAGATAGATGGCAGATACATTTCAGTAAACAGAAGTGTGAGGTGATAGTTTGGTACAAAGAGCATAGAGAGATGTATAGACTAAACAATAGTATTCAAAAGGATGTACTGTAGCATAGATACGTGTATCTATACGTAGCATAGATACATAGGTGTATCTATTCTCATTCCTGAAGAAGGGCTCATGCCTGAAACGTCGATTCTCCTGCTCCTTGGATGCAGCCTGACCTGCTGCGCTTTTTCAGCAACACATTTTCAGCTCTGATCTCCAGCATCTGCAGTCCTCACTTTCTCCTCGTATCTATACGTAGGTCATACAAGGTAACAGTACAGGTAGAGAGATGTGCTAGTAAAGTATTTGGTATTCTTGCTTCATTAATAAGTGTTGAATAAACCAACTTGGTGATTATGCCTGAATCTGTACAGGAAATTAGATGGCCCTCAGTTGGAGTATTGTGTGTAGTTCTGGGCACTATGTTGCCATCCTTCCTAAACATTTGGAGAGATTGCTGAAGAGTTTAATGAGAATGTTTCCAGGGTTTTAGAACCTCAGTTATGAGATACGATTGGAGGAGTTGGGACTTTCTTTCCTTGGAAGAAGGGGATTTTCAAAATCGAGGAGTCTGGACAGAATGGATAGGGCAATATTTTCTGCTTGCAAAAGGATCAAGGACCAAAGGGCACTGGTTTGAAATGTTTTACAAAAGAATGAGAGAAAAAAAAATTAGTGCTTGGAATGCATTTCCTGCAAGTGTAGCAGAGTCACGTTAGATCAAAAGTTTTGTTTCTATTGAAATAATTGAATGTACAGGATTATGGGGAAAAGGCAGGAAATTGGCACAAAATCACAATGCTCAGATAGCTGGGGTAGACACAATGGGCTGTATCGCTTCCTTTTGTAGTGTAACAATCCTGTAATGAAGGAATGGTGGGAGATAGTGGATGATACAGGGTGGGTCAGAAAAGGAGTCGTCAGATTTGGGTGGAGGGGGCTCTGGGTATTGAAATAATGCTGAGCACTCTGGGTGTCCATTGGGTTTTGGAAGAATAGGTGGGAAGTTGCTGGGCTGGTGGGATGGGGCCAGTTGTGGAGCCAGTGGGGGGAGGGAAATTGGTGAAAACTTTCCAAGCAGAGTCAAAGGGCAGGTTTGTGGAGAGTGTGTGTCTTTTGCGGGTTCAAGAAGTATTGAGGGTCAGTTTAATAGTTGCACTGTAGTCACGAGTCTGTTAGAGTCCATGTCATGTTTTCTGCCTAGCTATTATGCAAAATAAATTGGGACTCCTGTCCAATAAAAAAATGCTGAAAAATGTGTTGCTGGAAAAGCGAAGCAGGTCAGGCAGCATCCAATAAGCCCTTCAGGAATGAGGAAGGTGTGCCAAGCAGGCTAAGATAAAAGGTAGGGAGGAGGGGCGTTGGGGAATCGATAGGTGGAAGGAGGTTAAGGTGAGGATGATAGGCCGGAGAGGGGGTGGGGGAGGAGAGGTCGGGAAGAAGATTGCAGGTCAAGAAGGCGGTGCTGAGTCCAAGGGTTGGGACTGAGATAAGGTGGGGGGAGGGGAAATGAGGAAGTTGGAGAAATCCTGCATTCATCCCTTGTGGTTGGAGGGTTCCTAGGCGGAAGATGAGTCGCTCTTCGTCCAGGCGTTGTGTTGCCATGGTCTGGCAATGGAGGAGTCCAATGACCTGCATGTCCTTGGTGGAGTGGGAGGGGGAGTTAAAGTGTTCCGGCACAGGGCGGTTGGGTTGGTTGGTGCGGGTGTCCCAGAGGTGTTCTCTGAAACGTTCCGCAAATAGGCGGCCTGTCTCCCCAATGTAGCGGAGGCCACATCGGGTGCAGCGGATGCAGTAAATGATGTGTGGAGGTGCAGGTGAATTTGTGGCAGATATGGAAGTATCCCTTGGGGCCTTGGAGGGAAATGAG
>NC_057721.1:2282765-2314984 GCF_004010195.1 Chiloscyllium plagiosum | reverse complement strand
AGTAGATGCGGCGAATGCAGAAACAGTGTTGTTCCCGATAGCCGTGAACCCTGCGGAGGCCGCGAATCTGTCAGCGATGGTCTTCCTGGCAATCGTGGAGGCGGTTGTCTGGGCGGCGATCGCGGAGCCTGCATGGTCGGTGGGGGCGGAAGTGACGTCATGGTTCGGGGTGGCGGTTACTGCAGCGGCCACGTGGTTAATGGCGCCCGAGCGGTTTCGGAGGCCGATGGAAGATTCTGGAACAGTTGAGGAATCCGGAGTGTGTGGGTAAGTACATGAAAGTTTTTGGTACTTACTGTCTTTAATTTCCGATATGGCTAGGAAGAACTGTTTGTTTAGTGGATGGATTCTTCTGAGGATGAAGAACAGTCGAGGTCCTTTGCAGGTCTGTGAGAGTGTTGTCCTGAGCTGGGGTAGGGCTGACTGCAGGGAATGTAGGTAGCGGCGCATGGCTGAAAGCGTGGAGCGGAGGATCCGGAGGGAGGTCTTGTTGTAGGGACTGGTTGTCCTGGTTGGGTCCAAATTTTGTTGGTCTGAACGTAGTCCGGAGTCCGTGCGGGGTCAGTCGGTTCTGAGGAAGGAGATGTGGCTGTGGTAGCGAGTCTGTTTGAGGACGTGGCTGAAGAGCTTCAGGGCAGAGGAGATGACCTGAGGGGTGCAGTGAGAGAGGGACTCACTGAGATCCTTGTAGAGGGAGGAAGAGAGCTCCTTCAAGGAAGGCATCCTTGTAAGAGGATTCACAGTAGGTTAAAATCAACTAGGAGAAAGTGAGGACTGCAGATGCTGGAGATCAGAGCTGAAAACTGCCTCTGACTCTTGCACCAAATAAGGAAAATTTTTAGCATCGAGCCAGCGTCCAGAACCCAGCAATCAGAAGTCCACACTTACAGAGCAGTTCCCAGAGAGTCGTCCTAAAAGGGCATCTGTGTGGCCCCAATGTGCAAATCCAGTCTATATTACTGCAATGGCTGATTTCTGGTGGAACGTCGGAGTTGTTTTTCCCAATTCTTCTCCTTTCCCGCTCCCCCCCCACCACCAAAAATGGTTTTCATTATAAATGTGTGAGTAAATTCTTTCAGCTGCTGCCCAGTAGGAACAATGGCTTACAATGCCCAAACCTCGCCAGAGGCACCACTTTTGTCATGTTCCCATTCACTCTCCGTTCCAGTGAAGTTAATCTTTATTTTTCACATTTCCATTAAAACTAATTTCACCTCGATAAAGTCCTGTTGAATGTCAACTCCCTTTTTACATCATTTCAAGATCCTCCACCACCTTGCCAGGGAAATTTGTTAGTGCTGCTCAGACTTTAAACTAGTAAAAGTGGAGGTGGGACCCAAATAGACAGAAAAGAGATGAGTCTGAGACTGGTACAGTTGAGAAGAGGAGCAAGTCAAATAGTACAGGCAGAGAACAAGGTAAAGACTGATAAATTAACCACTTATTTCAGGGCAGAAGGCCTGACCGATAAGGCAGATGAATGTAAGGCATGAGTTGGGACTATGAGACTGAGATATCATAGCTATTACAGAAATGTGGTTCTGGGAGGGGCAGGGCTGACAACTTAATGTTCCAGGTGTAGATACTATAGAAAAGATAGAAAGAAAGAGCTCAAGAGAGGAGGTGGCATTTTTGGTGACGGATAACCTTACACATGTACGGGGAGGTTATTCCTGGGAGTACGCCCAGTGAAGTTAGTTGGGTGGAACTGAGAAATAAGAAAGGGGTGATCACCTTGTTGGGATTGTACTTTAGGGCCCCTCAATAGGCAGCAGGAAACTGTGAAGCAAATTTGTAAGGAGATCTCCGCTACCTCTAAGAATAATAGGGTTGTAGTGGGAGAGGCTTTCATTTTCCAAACATAGTCTGGGATTGCTACAGTGTTAAGGGTTTGGATGGGGAGGATAACTCTGATTATAACTCTGTTAGTTTCAAATAGTTCTGGAAAAGAATAGACCTGATCTAAAAATTAAAGCTCTAGGTTGGAGAAAGGCCAGTTTTGACAGTCTTAGGCAAAAACTTTCAAAAGTTGATTGGGAGAGGCTGTTCACAGATAAAGGGAGTTGGAAAATGGCAAGCCTTCAAAAATGAGATAACAAGAATCAAGAGACTGTATGTTCCTGTTAGTGTGAAGGACAATGCTGGTGGTAGGTATAAGGAATGCAGGATGATAGAAATGGAGGCTCTGTTCGAGAAAAAGGAGGCACGTGTCAGCTCTGGACAGCTGGGATTGAGTGAATCCCTAGAGTACTACAAGGAGTTTAAGACGACACAGTGGCTCAGTGGTTAGCACTGCTGCTTCACAGTACCAGGTACACGGGTTCAATTCCAGCCTCTGACAACTGTCTGTGCAAAGTTTGCATGTTCTCCCCGTGTCTGCGTGGGTTTCCTCTGGGTTCTCCTGTTTCCTCCCACAATTAGGTGAACTGGCCATGCTAAATTGCCCATAATGTTCAGGAATGTGTAGGTTCGGTGCATTAGTCAGGGGGAGGGAATGGGTCTGGGTGCGTTACTCTTTGGATGGGTTGGTGTGGACTTGTTGGGCCAAAGGACCTGTTTCCACATTGTAGGGATTCTTTGAAGAGCTGTAAGAGTATATTAAAGAGGGAGGTCAGGAGGGCACAAAGGAGATATCTTTGGCAAATAGGGTTAAGGAGAATCCAAAGAGAATCTACAAATACATTAAAGATGAAAGAATAACTAGGGAGAGCAGAGGGCCCCTTAAAAATCAGCAAGGCTGCCTATGTGTGGGACAACAGATCGGGAAATACTAAGTGAGTATATTGTGTCAGTGTTTACTGTGGAGAAGGGTATGGTAGCTAGAGAACTCGAGGAAATAAATGGTGATATCTTGAAAAATGTCAATATTACAGAGAAGCCGCTGGATGTCTTAAAATGCATGAAGGTGGATAAATCCCCAGGACCTGATCTGATGTATCCCAGAATTTTGTGGGAGGCTAGGGAAGTGATTGTTGGGCCTCTTACTAAGATATTTTGTGTTATTGCTAGCAATGGGTGAGGTGCTGGAAGACTGGAGGGTGGCTAATGTGATCCCATTATTAAAGAAAGGTGGTGTGGAAAAACTAGGAAACTGTAGACCGGTGAGCCTGATATCTGTGATGGGCAAGTTTGGAGGGGATTCGGAGGGAGAGGAATTACATGTATTTGGAAAGGAGAGGACTGATTGGGGATATTGGCTTTGTGCATGGGAAATTGTCTCTCAAACTTAATTGAGTTTTTTTTTGAAGTGACAAAGAAGATTAAAGGCAGAATAGTGGACTTTGTCTGGACATCAGTCAGGCGTTCCTCAGGGTTCTGCATGGTGGACTGGTTAGCAAGGTTAGATCGCATGGAATTCAAGGAGAGCTAGTCATTTTATCTAAAAGAAAAACTTGGCTTGAAGGCAGGAGACAGGATGATGGTGGAGGGTTATTTTTCGGACTGGAGGCCTGTGATCAGCAGTGTGCTGCAAGACTTGGTGCTGGGTCCACTGCGTTTAGTCTTTAACATTAATGATTTGCATGTGAATATAGGCGGTATGGTTCGTAAGCTTGCAGGACACCACCTGGTGTGGTGGTGTAGTGGACAGTGAAGGAGGTTATCTCAAACTACCATTGGACCTTGATCAGATGGGCTGGGGAATGGCAGATCCAGTTTAATTTAGGTAAATGAGAGAGGTTGCATTTTGGTAAGGCAAATTAGCGTAGCACTTATACACTTAATGGTAAGGTCCTGGGAGTGTTGCTGAATAAAGAGATGTTGCAGTGCAGGTTCATAATACTTTGAAAGTGGAGTTACAGATAGACAAGGTAGTGAAGGCGGCGTTTGGTTATGCTTTCCTTTATTAATCTGTGCATTGAATATAGGAGTTGGGAGATCATGTTGCGTCTGTATAGGACATTGATTAGGTCACATTTGGAAGACTGCATGCAATTCTGGTCTCCATGTTTTAGAAAGATATCCTTAAAGTTGAAAGGGTTCAGAGACAGAAATTCAGGGAGCTGGGATGGAAGCTTAGTGAGAACAAACAGAGTTGTTATCTCTGATTTGTTGCCCGTGCCACGTACTAGCCAGGCGAGAAATGGGGAGAGAGGAGTTGAACACGTGTCTACAGGGATGGTGCAGGAGGGAGGGTTTTGGATTCCGGGATAATTGGGGCTCTTTCTGGGGAAGGTGGGACCTGTACAAACAGGATGGTCTTCACCTGAGCCAGAGTGGGACCAATATCCTGAGGGGGCAATTTGCTAATGCTCTTTGGGTGGGTTTAAACTAATTCAGCAAGAGGATGGGAACCGAAATTGTAGTTCCAGCATACAGGAGTTTGAGATTAGTGAGGTCAGAAATAAGATGTCAAGGATGCAAGAAGACAGTAGCGAGCAGGAAGGTGTGTCTGCTTCAACGCCAGCAGCATCCGGATTAAGGCGGTTAAACTTGCAGCATGGGTTGGTGTCTTGGATTTCGATGTTGTGGCCATTTGAGACATGGATGTAGCAGGGACAGGAATGGTTGTTGCAGGTTCTGGGATTTAGATGTTTCAGTAAAACAGGGAAGGTGGTAAGAGGAGGGGGTGTGTGGCACTGTTAGTCAAGGACAGTATTATGGTGGCACAAAGAACATTTGAGGACTTGTCTGCTGCGGTAGTGTGGGCTGAGGTTAGAAACAGGAAAGGAGAGGGCACCCTGTTGGGAGTTTTCTATAGGCCTCTGAATAGTTCCAGATATGTAGAGGATAGGATAGCAAAGATGATCTCGATAGGAGTGGGAGTGACAGGGTAGTTGTTATGAGGGACTTTCACTTTGCAAATATCAACGGAGAATATTATAGTTTGAGTACTTTAGATGGGTCCGTTTTTGTCCATTGCGTGCAGGACAGTTTCTTGACACAGTATGTAGACAGGCCAACAAGGGGCTAGGCCACATTGGATTTGGTACTGGGGAATGAACCTGGCCTGGTGTTAGATTTGGAGGTAGTGATCACAATTTGGTTATGTTTACTTTAGTGATGGAAAGGGAGAGGTATATACTGCAGGCCAAGAGTTATAGCTGGGGAAAGACAATTATGATGCGATTCGACAAGATTTAGGATGCGTCGGGTGGGGAAGGAAACTGCAGGGGATGGGCATAATTGAAATGTGGAGCTTATTCAAGGAATAGCTACTGTGTCCTTGATACGTATGTAACCGTCAGGCAGGGAGGAAGTGGGTAGAGTGAGGGAGCTGTGGTTGTCAGGAGGAAGAAGGTGAGTTATGTTCGGATGAGATGTGAAAGCTCAGTTAGGGCGCTTGAGAGTTACAAGTTAGCCAGGAAAGACCTAAAGAGAGAGCTAAGAAGAACCAGGAAGGGGAAATGAGAAGTCATTGGTGGGTAGGATCAAGGAAAACCCTAAAGCTTTCTGTTGGTATATCAGGAATAAAAGAATTGACTAGAATAAGGTTAGGGCCAAGGATAGTGATGAGAAGTTGTGCATGGAGTCCAAGGAGATAGGGGAAGCCCTAAATGAATATTCTTTGTCAGTATTCACACTGGAAAAAGACAATGTGGTCAAGGAGAATACTGAGATGCAGGCAACAGACTAGACAGGATTGAGGTTCACAAGGAGGAGGTGTTAGCAATTCTGGGAAGTGTTTTTAAAAAAAAAGATAAGTCCCCTGGGCCAGATGGGATTTATCCTAGGATTCTCTGGGAAGCCAGCGAGGAGATTGCCAAGCCTTTGGCTTTGATCTTTATGTCATCATTGTCTACAGGAATAGTGCCAGAACCCGGAGGACAGCAAATGTTGTTCCCCTGTTCAAGGAGGGGAGTAGAGAAAACCCTGGTAATTATAGACCAGGGAGCCTTACTTGGGTTGTGGGTAAAGTGTTGGAAAAGGTTATAATAGATAGGATTTACAATCTTCTAGAGAGGAATAAGTTGATTAGGGACAGTCAACATGGTTTTTTGAAGGGTAAGTGAGTTTTTTGAGAAAGTGACAAAACAAGTAGATGAGGGTAAAGCTGTTGATGTGGTGTATATGGATTTCAGTAAGGTGTTTGATAAGGTTCCCCACAGTAGACTATTGCAGACAATACAGAGGCATGGGATTGAGGGTGATTTAGTGGTTTGGATCAGAAATTGGCTAGCTGAAAGACGACCGAGGGTGGTGGTTGATGGCAAATATTCATCCTGGTGTTCAGTTACTAGTGGGGTACTGCAACGATCTGTTTTGGGGCCACTGCTGTTTGTCATTTTTATAAATATCCTGGATGAGGGTGTAGAAGGGTGGGTCAGTAAATTTGTGGATGACAATAATGTCGATGGAACTGTGTATAGTGCCGAAAGATGTTGCAGGTTACAGAGGGATATGGATAAGCTGCAGAGCTGGGCTGAGTGGGGGCAAATGAAGTTTAATGTGGAAAAATGTGAGGTGATTCACTTTGGAAAGAGTGACAGGAATGCAGAGTACTGGGTGAATGGTAAGATTCTTAGTAGTGTTGTTGAACAGGGGGATCTCTGTGTCCTTGTTCATAGATCACTGGAAGTTGCCACCCAGGTTGATAGGGTTGTTAAGAAGGTGTACAGTGTGTTAGCTTTTATTGGTAGAGGCATTGAGTTTCAGAACCATGAGGTCATGCTGCAGCTGTACAAAACTCTGCTGTGGCTGCACTTGGATTATTGCGTACAGTTCTGGTCACTGCATTATAGGAAGGATGTGGAAGCTTTGGAAAGGGTTCAGAAACGATGTTGCATGGTATTGAGGGAAGGTCTTACATGGAAAGGTTGAGGGACTTGAGGCTGTTTTTGTTAGAAAGAAGGAGGTTGAGAGGTGACTTAATTGAGACATATCAGAGGGTTAGATAGGGTGGACAGAGAGAGCCTTTTTTCTGCTCCTCAGATGCTGCCTGACCTGTACTTTTCCAGTCCACGCTTTTCGACTCTGGTCTCCAGCATCTGCAGGCCTCACTTCTTCATTTTCCCAAGTGCCTGATGAGTACAGAACAAGGGTTACACCTGAAATGTTGACTTTTCCACCTTCTGATGCTGCCTGGCTTGCTGTGTTCTTCCAGCCTCTTGCTGGTCTACCTTGGATTCCAGTTCTTCACCTCAACAGCATCCAGGACAATCCTGCTGCTTGATTGGCTCCCACCCACCACTTTCAGCATTCACTCTCTCCACCATCACGCAGTAGCAGCAATGCATACCACCTCCCAAGATGCACTCATCAAGGCTCCTCTGACGGTACTTTCTAAGTCCATGATCTCCCCCATCTAGTAGACAATGGCAGCAGGTCATTGGAACACCACCGGCTGCAAATTCCCCTCCAGAATATACTTTCCTTCATTATATTGTGGGCAAAATCTTGTAACTCCCTTCCGAACAGCACTGTGGATGTACCTGCACCTTCCCCAATCCCTCCATCTCAGACCGTAGTGGTTCAAGACATGAGCTCACTATTGCCACCTCCAGGGCCAATAGAGATGGGTAATAAATGTTGGCTTTGCCAGCAGTGCCCATAATCTTTTGGACGAACCGAAAAAGCTTTATACTGCATAAAAGTGAAATTGCTAATATTGTTGTTGCACTTATGCTTGAGGTACATCTGATGTACCTCTCGCCCCCTCCCCGAGTCATACAGTCATACACTGGCTCTCATCTTGGAGGATTTTGGGTAATCCAAGATGGAGGACGGGAAAAAGTTGCGGCTATAAGAGCTGCTGTCTTTTTTTTTAAAATATTTCAGATGTTGGAGCTGATTTTCTGAGGAGCCGTAATTACTGTTTTATAAGCTGTTGTATTGTTTTGGAACTTTGGGGATTAAAAGATCAAAGCAACGGTGCTTTAAAAAGGAGGAAGCGAGACAAAGGCAGAGACTACATAGTCAGTGAGAGAGAGGGAGGAAGAAACCTACACTGCTCTCTGACACAACAGTGAATCGAAACAGCTACTGCCTTTGCTGTTTGAGTTCAAGTATTTACCTAAGGGGCAACTATTTCATGCAAAGGATGGTGTGTGTATGGAATGCCAGCGGAAGTGGAGGCTGGTACAATTACAACATTTAAGAAGCATCTGGACGGTTATATGAATAGGAAGGGTTTAGAGGGATATGAGACCAGTGCTGGTAAATGTGATTAGAAGAATTTGGGATATGTGGTCGGCATGGACGTGTTGGACTGAAGGGTCTGTTTCTGTGCTGTACATGTCTATGGCTCTATGGTTGCTGTAACATTTCTTGAATTTTGAGTATATGTATTTGTATTTCAGCTCTGCAACAGACTTGAAGAGAAAATGAAAGACGTTTTGCGGGGGAATATTAAAAGGCTAAAAAGGTAAGAAATTTGAATGGTTGAACCTTTCAACAAGACGTGGATTGGAGGTTTTAAAGTTTATTTATAAACCAAACTCCTAAGGGTGTACAGTGAAGCTTGCTGAATTATTTACTTGCTGCAATCACTGTGCCAACTAATTGTTTGATAATGCAGAACTGCAACTGCATGCCTCCTTTTAACAATGTTTAAGCTTTTTGCCTTGCACTCATCAGCTCTAGGACATGTCTAATTTTGGACATGGTGTTCTGAGGCTTGGAGGCATGTGCTGTTTGAGCATGGCTGGCATGCCACTTTCTGTGAATGATTAATAGGGTGTGTTGTTTGATATCTGCTAGAGTAGGAATGTATGGCTTGCTTACCTGGCATCTCGTTCAGTGTGATTCTACTGTTGGACAACTTTTATTAAACGATCTGGGTTATGCAAAGAAAAAGACTGGAAATCAATTTAAGATTATCATTCAGGCTGTGAGTGTGATGCATGAGCGTGTGCTCGATGCTACATAAATGTTCATGCCCTATTTTAATGTGTACTGGATTTTTTTTATCCATTGCGGGTACATTTTTATTCTTTGGAAGTCTCATTTTGTTTTGACTTTGCTTCTATCCAATCTTCACAGTTTCAACATTTAAATCTGTTTGTCACAGCTAGTTTTTCTCTTCTGACTTTAGTGACAGACCTTTCTGGTGCAATTTAACTTTATGCTGTATTATCACCTACAACAAACCATAACCAATTTTAGGCTAACTGGTTCCAGGGTATCTCTCCCTCCTTGTTCAAGTTAATGTCTTTCATTGGAAATCATCCAGTTCTCTGTCGCAACCTCCAAATTCTTACAATGTCTGATTGAGCTTATTTCTTAAACACTCTCCCGCCACCTTTGAGTGTTGAAGCATCTGGTGAATTGGCTTTTCCACTGCCTTTTTATTGAAAGCTTTACTGTACACCCTCTGTACCTGCCTCCTCCGTCTCTTTGAAAACATGGACTCAAGTTGTAATTTTCTTGGCGTTTCCCTTCACAAGTGGCTTTTCTTGGATATCTCTAGTCGGCCCAGACCTGAAGCATTCTTTTTAAGTCTGTTTTGAAAATGCGTTGCACAATAATTTTACTTCATAACCGCCGTTTTGGCATTTTGTATCACTTTTGCTTCCTCTCCGTTATGCGGTTCACTTCCTGTTACTCCAACAACCAGAACAATCTGGTTTCCAGATTTACTTGTCATGCATCATGCCCATGTCCTAATCTGTTTCCCAGTGTTTGTCATATAATACAAAGAAATGATGGAAAGTTTAATCGATTTTGCCTGGGACTTGGAGAGCCAGATGATGCTATGGGTGATTTGTTATTATACATGCCATAACAAGTTTACTGAACCTTGTAACGGTCTCTATCTGTGGGGCTGTGTATCGAAAGCTCCGTCTGCCTGTCTGCTCAGGCAGTGAGGGGGAAAAGATCACTCGACTCCATTCATAGAACAGCTGGAAGTTTTCTTGGTTAAAGTTCCGCTCTCAGCCTACACTGCAAAGAATTAATTCCAACTGGCAATTCATCGCACTTGCACTAAGTCGCACTTAGATGCAGAGTGCTTTGTGGCATTCTAATTGAGGTAACAAGGAGGGCAAGATAAATGCAAGTTAATTCACACCTGTGCTGCTTCCCTAGGTTACCCACCATTGTACGAGGAGGGGCCATCGATAGGTACTGGCCAACTGCTGATGGCAGGTTGGTGGAATATGACATTGATGATGTTGTTTATGATGAGGATTCTGCATATCAGAACATCAAGATTCTCCACTCAAAGCAGTTTGGAAATATTCTTATCCTGAATGGCGATATTAGTAAGTTTTGGTTTTATTTCTCTTCATTCAGGCAATGTAGGCATGGCTGGTATTTGATGCTCATCCCTAGTTGCATTTGGGAAGGTGGTGGTGACTTGCGTCGAAGAATTGCTGCAGTCAATTTGGTGTAGTTTTACCCAATAGTAATATGGAAATGGGAAAACAAAATTGTCTTTGGGCACTGTTTACACTTCACATCCCAGTGAACAGTAGGAGTTATTTTGATTTGTACTTGTACACTTCATGGTTTTTGCACTTAATTTATTTGATACTGATGTATCTTCGAGTCATAGAGATGTACGGCATAGAAACAGACCCTTCGGTCCAACCCGTCCATGCTGACCAGATATCCCAACCCAATCTAGTCCCACCTGCCAGCACCCGGCCTATATCCCTCCAAATCCTTCCTATTCATATACCCATCCAAATGCCTCTTAAATGTTGCAATTGTAAAAGCCTCCACCACATCCTCTGGCAGCTCATTCCATACACGCACCACCCTCTGTGTGAAAAAGTTGCCCCTTAGGTCTCTTTTATATCTTTCCCCTCTCACCCTAAACCTATGCCCTCTAGTTATGGACTTTTTGACCCCAGGGAAAAGATTTTGCTTATTTACCCTATCCATGCCCCTCATAATTTTGTAAACCTCTGTAAGGTCACCCCTCAGCCTCCTCCGCTCCAGGGAAAACAGCCTCAGCCTTTTAAGCTTCTCCCTGTAGCTCAGATCCTCCAACCCTGGCAACATCCTTGTAAATCTTTTCTGAACCCTTTCAAGTTTCACAACATATTTCCGATAGGAAGGAGACCAGAATTGCACGCAGTATTCCAACAGTGGCCTAACAATGTCCTGTACAACCGCAACATGACCTCCCAACTCCTGTACTCAATACTCTGACCGATAAAGGAAAGCACACCAAACGCCTTCTTTGCTATCCTATCTACCTGCGACTCCACTTTCAAGGAGCTATGAACCTGCACTCTAAGGTCGCTTTGTTCAGCAACACTCCCTAGGACCTTACCATTAAGTGTATAAGTCCTGCTAAGATTTGCTTTCCCAAAATGCAGCACCTCGCATTTAATGACAGTTTCATTGCATCATATAAATTCCTATAGTGTGGAAGCAGGCCATTTGGCCCATCAAGTCCACACTGATGAGCATCCCACCCAGACCTACCCTCTTACCCTACCCTCTTACCCTATCCTGTATTTCCCACTGGTAACCCACCTAGCCTGCACATCCCTGAATACTATGGGCAATTTAGAATGGCCAATCCAACTAATCTGTGCATCTTTGGATTGTGGGAGCCAATCAGAGCACCCGGAGGAAACCTATGCAGATATGGGGAGAATGTACAACATCTTTCCGATAGGAAGGAGACCAGAATTGCGCACAGTATTCCAACAGTGGCCCGAGGCTGGAATTGAACTCTGGTCCATGGCGCTGTCAGGCAGCATTAAGCCAATGTACTGCTAGTCTGCCTCGCATTAGATAGAAGAGAAACCCTGCTTGGGTTCTGCCTCACGGTTTATTAACCAGTGATGGCATCAATTGGTGCTGAAGAAACGCGAACATATTGAGTGACGGTAAGACATAGGAGTGGAAGTAAGGCCATTCAGCCCATTGAGTCCACTCTGCCATTCAGTCACGGCTGATGAGCATGTCAATGCCACTTACCCATATTCTCCCCATAGCCCTTAAATTCTTGATCTTGCAAGGAATGATCAATTTAAGATGGAAATGAAACCAAAACTGCTGAAACGATGCAGCCCATTTGAAGGATTGTGAAGGCAGTAAAGTGGTTTCATGTCGGGTCTTTTTAGAATTGCCATGGTCTGTAGTTTTGTTTGGAGCCTTTTCACTATGGAATATCTCTGTAGGAATCAGCACCTTTCTAGGAGAATCTGGGGCTTGGGTTTTTAAAAATGTATTCATTGGGGATACAAGAATTGCCCAGCAAGGTCTGCGTTTGTGGCCCATCCCTGATCCCCCTTGATTTAAATGGTTTATTCAATCATTTCAGAGGGCAACCAAATTGCTGTGGGCCTGTAGTCATCGAGGCTTGATTCCTCAAGGACACCAGATTTCCTTCCCGACAGGACAAAATTGATTCCAATACGTATTTTTAAAACAACAATTGACTATCATTTTATGGTCACTGTTACTGAGAATAACTTCCAACACACGATCCTTTCATTCATTGAATTTAAATCTCACCAGCTACTGTGGTTAGATTTCAAACCATATTCTACAGAAAACTGACCTGGGCCTCTAAATTACTATGCCACTCAACCCCCTTGTTAAAGGCTTGATTCAATGATAACACCAAACTGGGTTGAATTCAGGTATGAGTTAGAGTTGTGAGGGCTGGTAGTTGGTAGGGCATGACAGGATAACATGTAGATTTCCTTCTGTAGGGGTTAATCAATGGCGCTAATCTCTCTCTTGTAAATTTACATAGCTATGTACAACTGGAAAACTTCCACATTATTAGAAGCAAAATGCTGGGAACCTTTAGTGTGTCAGGCAATAACTGTGCAGACATGATGGGGTAAAGAATTCAGGTTCATTCATGGACTGAACACATCAGAGTCTTGAGATTTACAGCACAGAAACAGATCCTTTGGTCCAACTGAGCAGATATCCTGTACAAATCTAGTCCCACCTGCCAGCACCCGGCCCATATCCCTCCAAACCCTTCCTATTCATATACCCATCCAGATGCCTTTCAAATGTTGTAATTGTACCAGCCTCCACCACTTCCTCTGGCAGCTCACTCCATACGCACACCACCCTTTTAGTTGCCCCTTTTACATCTTCCCCTCTGGCTTTAAAACTCTGCCGTCTAGTTTTGGAATCCCCACCCCAGGGGAAGAGAGCTTGCCTGTTTACACTATCCATAAACCCCAAAGATTTTATAAACCTTTACAAGGTCACTCCTCAGCCTCCAGTGCTCCAGAGAAAGCAGCCCCAGCCTCGTCAGCCTCTCTCTATAACTCAAATCCTTCAACCCCGGCAACATCCTTTTGAATCTTTTCTGAACCCTTACAAGTTTCACAACATGGTTCCTGTAGGAAGGAATCCAGAATTGTATGCAATACTCCAAAAGATGGCCGAACCAATGTCCTGTACAGCTGCAACATGACCTCCCAACTCCTGTACTCAGTATTCTGGCCAATAAAGGAAAGCATACCAAACGCTGCCTTCAGTAAACCAATTTTTGAGACAGCAGTGAAAGTGCTGAGTGTGGCTGCTCCTTTCATGTCGAAGGAGGTGCCTCCAGCGGGATCGTACTCCCATACTATGGTAGTTGTGGATATGTTTGCCAACATGGGAAGTTGATTTGGAGATGTTTCCTCCCCTGCCTCGGTGACATCCTCAGTGCTTTGGAGCCTCCTGTGAACTGGACTCTCTCCTCTTGAGTTTATTTAGTTTTGTTGCGAGAAGAACTGTAGCTCGCGTGCTGGTTGCCATAGTTGTGGGTATGTTCATCGAGCTAGGAGGTTGATTTACCGAATTATATAAATTCCTGAAGAAATAATACAGCAGTGCTTATGCTCCCAAGCACTGAGGATGTCACCTAGAAAGGGGACAAAACATCTATAAATCAATTTCCCAGTTCGGCAAACGTATCATAACTACAACAACTGGCACCTGAGCTACAAACCTTCATGCAAACCTTGGAGTCCCATACTACCTTGCTGAAGTGTTAACCTGGGTTACGTGCTCAAGTCTCTGCCAGGGGGCTTTGAACCCCCATGGCCTTCTGATTTCAGAGCTGCAAGCAATCGCCCAAGACCCAAGGCTGACACTTGGAATTGTTGTAACAGCTGCTGTTATGTTTCAGGCATTATTGAGAATGTTTAGCAGGAGCTGTATCTTTCTGCATCTATCCGTTCCAGATTTAGGGGAAAGTGACCTTCCATACACACGAGCAATCATGGGTGATGGAGTAGAGGACTATAAAGGGAAAGAAATTCTTATCCTTGGAGGAGGAGATGGTGGAATCCTTTATGAGCTGGTCAAGTTAAAACCAAAGATGGTCACCATGGTGGAAATATCCTTTTTAGAGTAACTGTTGCCTGAAATGGTTTGGGTAATGTTAAAGAACTAAGCTAACGCTGGTCATGGTTGGGTAGGAAGGTTTTGGTGGGGGTTTCTTTTCTAAGCAAAAGTGACTGAGGGGAGATTTGATAAGCGAAGTACAAGATTATGATGGGCTCAGATAAGGCAGACAAAGCAAAGCTGTTCCTGTCTTGCAGCACAATGCCACCCTCCTTGCCTTTAGAACCTGGAGGCCAGGGTTCAAGTCTGACCTGCTCCAGAGGTGTTTCGTAACATCTTTGAGCAGGTAGGTTTTTAAAAAAAGTTTCCCTGTTAGTTGACCATACAAAGACTATGGGACACACAGATGTAAGGTCGTGGACAAGGGCTACGAGGGATGTGTGAGTTGGTGTTTCTTTCTTTTTGCAGCGAGTGTTAATGGCTTGGAACACTTAACCTATGAAACAGGTGGTGGGAGAGACAATCCAACGTTTCAAAGGAATTTGGATAGGCCCTCGAAGAAAATTAAGGTGCAGTGCTTTGGGCTGCAAGCATGGGAATCCAAGTCATGGATTACTTTTTGGGAGTGTACATTTAATGGACTGCATGTCCAACTGTTCAGTAAATGACTATCCAACATTCGTTCAGTGATGGGAAGCCAAGCTTAGCAGCGGGCAGTTGTTTGTCACTGGGAAGATGCTCCCACTTAAGTTCAAAAGGCCACAGATCCTAGATCTCTGCTTTTCCTAGTGCATAATCAATGGTTCGGACTTCAGTGTTGAGAGCATGGTTTGATGTAACAGAATTGTGCAGATAGTGGGAAGAATGTGTCAACTGCAGGAAACTGTCAATGGACTGCGAAGGTGGGCAGTGGAGTTCAATCCAGAAAAGTGTGTGGCAAGCTAGAGGTGAAGTCTCCGTAGTCCCAGGCTGTGCTCTCAATAGAGAGAGACACAACTGCTGGTGGTTTAACCAGCGGGTCACCCCACTTCAGACAAAGTGAGAGGTTGAGAAGGCGGGACCTTCATGTTGACCTAAGGCAGTGTGGGAATTGAATCCAGTCTGTTGGTGTCAGTCTGCATCACAAACCAGCCGTTCAACCAACTAAGCTAACCGACTTCATGTGATATCTGAGGTGATTTGGCAAGTAAGATGAGCTAGTACACTGTGAAGGTTGGAGGACCTTGATGTGCATATCTACAAATCCTGGAAAATAGGGAAGGTGGCTAGAGTGATTACAATAACATGTGCAAAACTTGCCTTCCTTAACTGAGGTACAAGAGAGAGGATCAGGGAGGTTATGCGTGAAATGTATCAAACTGGCTTTAAACTGTAGCTTGTGTACTGTTCAGCTCTGGTGTATTAGAGAGGATATGATAGCACTGGAGGGGACACTAGGGAATTCTCAACATGGTACTAGGAATGTAGAGCCTTAACTGTATGAGAGAGTTTCAGGAGCTGGAGGTTTTTGAAACAGTCAAGATTGAGATGTGTTACTGAGAGAGACTAAGAAGGACCTATCTCCATTTACATTGTTACCAGTAATGGAGGTGGGGTGGGGGGGGGAGGGGGCATGAATTTAAATGAGGTAGTGACAGGATTTGCAAGAGACTATAAAGTATTTTGACCTTGAGAGTGCTCTGAGGTCCAAATTTATAACCTGAAAGATGATAGATATTACATTTTTTTTAAAACAACAATTCTTTGATTGCAATGTATCAAATGTATATCCTCGGGCCTGAGGCCGAATATCTGAAAGTGGAGCAAGGTTGGATGTCTTGTCTTTATCCAGTGTGGATGTAATGGGCTGACTAGCTGCTTGTACTGTAAATACACTGAGCCGTACCTTGTTGGATGGTGGAACAGCTTCGCAAGTTGAAATGAGATGCTTCGGTTGTTGTGTTTTCAAATTTATTTTAAGTGCTAAATTCTTTGGGCCAAAGCTTCAGGCATTGAACTCATCGTCCAACTAATTTTTCCATGAACCAGCTGTCCTGGCCAGTAACAGATGTGATTGAAGGTGTTAACAGTTGAGGTCTTACTGCATTCCGAGGCCTGAGTACAGTGAATTGGAAGGCAATAGCTAGGCGTTTACCCAGGTGGGGTTTGGATGTTCTCCTGAAATGTCAATGGCGTGACTCCCTCCAAATTGTAATGGTGTGCTTTTCAATCAGGGTTTATTCAGCCAGATTTAACAGTTTTTTGTCTTTGTCAGTTTGCTGTCATACTCGTCGGAGTTGTTCCTTAACCAGATTTGCACATTGACCAGATGGTAATTGATGCATGTTGTAAACACATGCGCAAAACCTGTGGAGATGTCCTGGACAATCTGAAAGGAGACTGCTATCAGGTAGGTCAACTGCCACTCTTCTCTTCCCTTGGATATATAACTAATAACTTCTGAAAAGTCTAGGGTGCCTGCTTAGATAGATTGTCGCTGCTGAATACTTGCAAAGTGCCCCCAAGGTCTCTTGACCAGATCTACCTTACCTGTAACATTAATTATCGCTGCATTTCTTTTTACCTGAAACTCATCAGTCTGTAAGTGGTCACAAACAGGCTCGCTGAGTCGTCGCTCAACTCGAGAACTGCTCGTTATGTTTGCAACCAAGCCTTGTGTGCCATCTCATCAGCTTAGCTTTGGTAACATGCCTTCCAATCTGGTCACCTTTGACCCTGATTTGGAGTCACGTGTTCGCCAATTGCCATTCTATCACAGCCACAAGTTAGTTATATATTGGCATGTACTACGTGCTCTGCTCAACTCGTTAATCTTCCTGTTGTGCAAGCTGCTTTGTGGAGATAAACAGTCTATTCCTTCAGCAAAAGTCTCTCTTCTTGCAGGCAGTATCCTGCATTTGGTTTGAGTGATGCTGTCATTGCTAAATCTCTTGCTTGTCTGGCCTGGGTTTTAGTATCTTGTTCTATTCACATTCTTGTCTCCAATGCTATCGTGGCCCTGTTCCTCCTATCTTATCATTGCATTGCAACTAATGCCGAATATCCCTTAATCTCTTCCATCTCTGCTTGTCAAGTATATGACACCCACAGTAAATTGTGCTGAAAATTTCCAGTTCCTCAGCATGTCACCCACATGGTATTTGGGTATGGCTGCCTATAACCGCAGACATTTTATTTTAAGGAGGAGCTGTTTGCGTGAGAATTGCTTACTCTCCCTACTACCAGTTTGACTTTATAGACCTCTTGCGTGTTCCTTTTGCTACTACACCAGCCGTATGAAGTAATTTCCCCCAGAAATGTGTACAGTACAGATTTCTATCATGACGTGCACTGTTGTATGTTTTGTCAGTTGCAACTAATCTCCCAGAACTATTGATTCTAGGAAGAGGGGAGATGTAAATGTTATTATCCGTAAGGAAAAATACTGGGGAAATTGGAAGCCTGAAATTGACAAATGCTCTGGAGCTGATTGTCTACACCCTAGACTTGGAAAAGACCTGGCTACAGGAATAGTGGATGCACTGGTTTTGATCTTGCAGAATTTCCTGCATTGTCTGCTTGCTTCCACAAACCAGAAGGAGCAAATATGATTTCACTGTTGACAAAAGGAGGGAAAGAGTAAACAGTTAAACACCAACGCAGTCAGCCTAATGCCAGCCATCCGAAAAACACTAGATTTTGTTAGTGGAGAAATGGTTCCAGCAGGGAGAAAGAGTATTGTTTAACCAACAGATTTTGTGAAGAGAGACTTATGTTCCAAATAAATGTGGGGAGTGAGGAATCGCTGGCTGTTAAGTATCTGAATTCTCAAAATATTTGTGAAGGTGCCATGCAAGAGGTTATTGCATAAGATTATAGTTCATGGGATTGGGGGAAATATCTTGGCATAGTTTGAGGATTGGTTAGCAAACAGGACAATGAATCTAAATGAATGGCTTATTTTCACAACAGCAGGCTAATGTAACTTATGGAGGACCTCATGAGCCTAAACAATTTTCAATCCATCTCATTGACTGAGGTCAGGGAAGCTAACAAAATGTCCATGTTTGCTTCTGAGTGAAAAACAAGGTGGAAAGCAAGTTGTGACGAGGACATAAAGTGGCTGATGTAAGCAGGTCGCATTTAAAGCAAGGTGAGGACAGATGGAGTATGATGTGCAAGAGGTTTAAAAGTTTCCTCCTTGTTTTGCCAGCGTTCCACCCAGGGTTTTTAAACTGTTGTTTCTTGCTCCTCCTACTAGGAGTTTTGCTGATAGTAAAGGCACAGGAGTTAGTCTTGCCCATTTTGTCAGCTGCAACTGCTCTGTATCATCTACCATCCAACTATATCAAGGTGCACTCCTCTGCCCACTGAGATTTCTGGAGCTTTTAAAATCTGATCAAACAACCTAAACACCAACATTTTACTTCCAGTGTGTCCCTTTTTAGAGTGACATTAGCTTTTTCAATTTTAACTCCCACTTTCTTTATCTTGTGAGCATGCATCTTAGCATCCACATTTAAAAGGCAAGTATTTCTAATGCCAATTTCATTGTTTAGTGTTTTGAAACATTCAGGAAAACTGGTTGAATGTACCATTTAATGTAATTTAAACAGTGAGAAGCCAATAAATGTTGGTATTGAAAGGGTTCTGGTGTGAGAAAATTGTTATACAGGTACAGCAAGCAATTAGGAAGGTAAATGATATGTTGGACTTACAACAAAGGATTGAATGCAGCAATTCTACAGAGATCTGGTGAGACTGTATATGTAGAGTGCTGTGTAACTTTGGTATCATCTTCTCAGGAAGAATATATTTGCTTTGGAGCATGTACAACAAAGATTTATACAAAAACGTATTGATGTGTAAAGGGAGCCTAATTAGAATAAGTCTCTTTTCTAAAATTGAGATGAATGAGGTAATCTCTTCCGGATTGGAAAGGTACGTGTTGCAAAGACAGAGAAATGTAAGGAGTGACCTTATAAAGGTTTACAAAATCATGAAGGGCGTGGATAGGATAAATAGACAAAGTCTCTTCACTGGGGTGGGGGAGTCCAGAACTAGAGGGCATAGGTTTAGGGTGAGAGGGGAAAGGTATGAGAGAGATCTCAGGGGCAATTTTTTCACGCAGAGGGTGGTACATGTATGGAATGAGCTGCCAGAGGAAGGTACAATTGCAACATTTGAAAGGCATCTGGATGGGTATATGAATAGGAAGGGTTTGGGAGGGATATGGGCTGGGTGCTGGCAGGTGGGACTAGATTGGGTTGGGATATCTGGTCAGCATGGACAGGTTAGACCGAAGGGTCTGTTTCCATGCTGTACATGTCTGTGACTCAGCGGGTCTGTGGAGAGAAATCAGAATTAACATTTTGGGTTGAGTGACCCTTCTTCAGAACTGATGGTAGGTAGGAAAGTGTTGGTTTGTGTGCAGAAGATACAAGGAGGGGGTAAGGATTAAACGATAGGTGAGGATAGAACTCCGAGAGACAAACAGTCAGACAGACAAAGGAATGGATAACAATTAGCCCACTCGGAGAATGAATGAATAGCAATTAGTGGCTAATGATGAGTGGTGTGTAATACCAGACCTTGTTATGACATGGTATGCTGTGAGGGGCTTGGGGGTAAGGAAATGCAAGAAGGTGCCTTCTACCCTAAAATTGTTGAACTCAAAATATTGAGTCCAGAAGGCTGTAGTGTTCCCAAGTGGAAAATGAAGTGGTGTTCTCCCAGCATGCACTAAGCTTTGCTGGAGCACTGCAGCAGGCCTGAAACAGATGTTGGCCAGGGAGCAGGGTGGGGTGTTGAAGTGACAGGCAACTGGAAGCTCAGGGCTTTTTTTTTGTTGCAGACAGCAGGTAGTGGTTACCCAGTTGACGCTTTGTTTCCTCAATATGTAGGAGAGACCACATTATGAGTAGTGAATGCAGTAGACTGGATTGAGTCGCAAGTGTTGCAAGGATGTTGTCTCCAGCTGGAAAGGACTTGGTAATCATCTTAGGATGGGGGTCAGCTATTTACAACTGAGCTGAGGAGAAACCTCTTTGGTCAGTGTTGTGAATCTTTCACAGTCTTTATGCAAGGAGCTCTGCAAGCTCATTTGTTGAAAGTATTCAAAATAGAAACTGATTTCTTGGGCACTGAGGAATCGAGTTTGCAGGGATTGATTAGATTAGTTGGTTAGCAGGCAAAGGGAGCTCCGGCAAGTGTGAGGCCTGTAAAAGTGAGATAGCTAGAGTTCAAGGTCTATATGTTCCTGTGAGGGTGAAGGGCAAGGTTGGCAGGAATAGGGAGCTCTGGAATGGCAAGAGATATTGAGGCTTTGACCAGAAAAAAGGAGGTGTGGCTCAGGTACAGGCAGCTGGGGTCAAGGGAATCCCTGGAGGGATACAGGGAACGCAGGAGTTGACTGAAGTATGAAGAAGGAAATGAGAAGGGCGAAAAGGGGGCTCGGGATAGCCTTGGCTGAAAAGGTTAGGGTGAATCCAATGAGGTTCTTCACATATTAAAGGAAAAAGAATAACTAGAGAGAGAATAGGACCCCACAAGGACCAAAGTGGACGTGTATGTGTAGAACTGCAGGAGATGGGTGAGGGTCTCAATGAATATTTCTCCACTGTGTTTACCATGTAGAAAGACATGAACACTTGCGAACTTGAGGAAGTTAGTGGTGATATCTTGGGGGCAGTCCATATCACAGTAGAACAGGTGCTAGATGTATTAGTATGTATGAAGGTGGATAAATCTTCTGATCCTGACCAAATATATCCAAGAACACACACAGGCTAGGGAAGAAATGGCGAGGGCCCTGGCTGATATTTTTGCATCATCATTAGCCAAGGGTGAGGTCCCGGACGACTGGGAGGGTAGTGAATGTCGTGCCCTTATTCAAGAGGGGCTGCAAAGAAGAACCTGGGAACTATAGACTAGTAAGCCTAACATCTGTCGTAGGTGCGTTATTTGCGAAGATTCTGAGAGATAATATTCATGCATTTGGAAAGACAGGGTTTGATTAGGAACACTATCTCTTGCTCCCCATTCCTCTGCTTCTGCACTATCTCTCCCAGCAGGAGAAACTCCACTCCAGAACCTCCCAGATGACCTCCTATTTCAAGGACAGCAATTGCTCCTTTCACGTGATCATCAGTGCCCTCCAATGTATCTCCTCCACTTTGCGCACTTCCGCCCATCAACCCCAGTCCTCGAACCGCAACAAGGATAGAATGCCCCCCCCCCCCCAGTCCTCACCTTCCACTCCACTAATCTCCGGGTACAGTGCATTATTCTCCTCCATTTCCGTCACCTACAATCAGACCCCGCCACCAGAGATATATTTCTCCCCCCACCCTTATTGGCATTCTGCAGAGGACATTCCCTCCGAGACTCCCTCGTTAGGTCCACACCCCCCACCAACCCACCGTCCACTTGGGGCACCTTCCATTGCCACAAGAAGTCTAAATCCTGTGCCATGGCCTCACCCCCCCCTCACCTCCATCCAAAGCCCCACAGGATCCTTCCACATCCGGCAGAAATTTTCCTGCACATCCAAACGCCTCATCAGTTGTGTCTGTTGCTCTTAATGTGGTCTCCTCTACATTGGGGAGACAGGACACCAGTTTGTGGAATGTTTCAGGGGGCATTTCTGGGACACGCACCCGACAACCCCACTGCCTCCCACTCTGCCAAGGACGTGCAAGTCCTTGTTCTCCTCCACTGCCAAATTCAGTCCACCCAAAAGCCTGGAGGAAGAAGGCCGCATCTTCCGGCTTGTGACCCTCCAACCACACAGCATCAACATCAATTTCACCAGTTTCCTCATCTCCCCTCCCCCCACCTCATCCCAGATCCAACCTTCCAACTCTGCACTGCCCTCTTGAACTATCCTACCTGTCCATCTTCCTTTCCACCTGTTCGCATCACCATCACCACCCACCTGCATCTACCTATCACTTTCCCAGCTAACTCACCCACATCCCCACCCTCCTATTTATCTCTCAGACTCCCCACCCCGCTGCATTCCTGTTGAAGGGCCTGAAACGTCGATTCTCCTGCTCCTTGGATGCTACCTGACCTGCTGTGCTTTTTCAGCACGAATCGTTTTGACTCTGATCTCCAGCCTCTGCAGTCCGCACGTTCCCCTTTGATTAGGAATAGTCAACGTGGCTTTGAGTGGGAGAACATGCCTCACAAATTTGTTAGAGTTCTTTGATGATGTGACCAGGAAAGCTGACGAAGGCAGGGAGGTAGACGCAGTCTGTATGGATTTCAGTATGATAAAGTCCACATGGTTGGCTGCTCTGGAAGGTTAGATCGCATGGAATCCAGGGGGAGCTGGCAAATTGAGCAGAGGGTAATAGTGGAAGGATGCTTGTCGGACTGAAGGCATGTGACTAGTGGAGTACCTCAGGCGTTGGTGCTGGGCCCATCACTGTTTGTTATCTACATTAATGATTTGGATGAGAATGTACCAGGCATGATTAGTAAGTTTGCAGGTGACACTAAAATAGTCAGTATTGTGGATAGTGAGGAAGGTTCTCATAAATTGCAGCAGGACCTTGATCAGCTGGGGAAACGGGATGAGAAATGGCAAATGGAGTTTCATATAGATAGGTCTTGCACTTTGGAAAGTCAAATCAAGGTCGGAGTTTCATGGTGAATGGTAGGGCCTTAAGGAGTGTAATTGAATAGAGGGATCTTGGAGTTGAGGTGCACGGTTCTCTGAAAGTGGAGTCACAGGTAGACAGGGCAGGGAAGGTGGCTTTTGGCCCACTGGCCTTCATCAGTCAGGGCACTGAGTATAGAAGTTGGGAAATTATGTTGTAGTTAGACAGGAGGTTGGTGAGGCTGTACTTGAAGAATTGTTCAGTTTTGGTGACCTTGTGGAAGGAGGTTATTAAACTGGAAAGAGTGCAGAATACATTTACAAGGATGTTGCCTGGAATCTCACGGGTTTGAGTTATAGGGAGAGGTTGGACAAGGTAGGATCTTTATCTTTAGAGTGTAGGAGACTGAGGCATCTTATGGAAGTGTATAAGATTGAGAGGCATGGAAAGCAGGAACATACTCGATCTTTTCCCCAATGTTGGGGAATTGAGGATAGAGGGCATCAGATTTTAAAAAAATTATTTTTATTGAAAAAAACTTTCTTTACAAATTACAAAAATATGAAAATTTAATATTATAACAACAATAAACCAACTAGTAGACTGTTCTCCAAAAGAACTCACAACTACACTCATTACACATCAATAAATAAGTAAATAAATAACGCCACTCAGCACAACAAGACCTCAGCTCTCAACCTTCGAGGGCATCAATTAATAAACTACGTTTGCTCGAAATTCTTCCCCTCAACATTAGGCTTATTAAACCAAACCATCATGGCTAGACAAAAGCCCTAATTAAAATGGTGGACAGATCTGCTTCCAAATATTTCAAAAAGGGCTGCCATGTCTTATAAAAATTCTGTTTTCTGGTGCATGGTGGCACAGTGGTTAGCACTGCTGCCTCACAGCGCCAGAGACCCGGGTTCAATTCCCGCCTCAGGCGACTGTCTGTGTGGAGTTTGCACGTTCTCCCCGTGTCTGCGTGGGTTTCCTCCGGGTGCTCCGGTTTCCTCCCATAGTCCAAAGATGTGCAGGGCCAGGTGAATTGGCCATACTAAATTGCCCGTAGTGTTAGGTAAGGGGTAAATGTAGGGGTATGGGTGGGTTTCGCTTCGGCGGGTCGGTGTGGACTTGTTGGGCCGAAGGGCCTGTTTCCACACTGTAATGTAATCATAATCATAATCGTAATCATGTTTGTAAGAGAGTCCAAAGGGGTGTTTTCCATAATTAACTTCTGCCACCCCGACAGATCCGGGGGGCGTTTTCAGATACCCAGCACATCAGAATGTTCTTCCTCACACAAAAAGTGAGGATGCTAAAACGTTTTCTCCCATGTACATCTGAGGGAGATAAATTCAGCAAGCCCAGGAGAAGAGAAGCCAGCTCCACCTTGACTTCAGTCCCTAAGACCCCCTCTATTACTCCTGCCGCAGCGCTCCAGTGTGTACAGAGCCTGTGACAGGACCACAGACAGTGAGTGAGGATACCAATATTATTTTACATTTGGGGCACATTGAAGACGCATCCTGCTTAAATTTCGCAAGACAATCTGGGGCCAGTGGAGTCCCCTGAAGAATCTTTAACTGCAGAGCCTGGGTCCTATTACAAATCGAAATCCTCTTCGCATTCTCATAAATGTTCTCCCAAGTTTTCGAAGTGATCTCCACCCCAACACACTCTCCCAGACCTCCCATAATCCCTCTGTCACCCGAGGAACCTCCTCCCAACAAATGATAGAGTGTACTCACTGAAAGAGTGCTTATAGCCTGCAGCCCCCTCTTTTCTGTATCAGATCTATAACACTCAAGCATGGTCTCTTTTCAGATAAAATCTCTGATCTGGGGAAAAAAGGGAGAGGTCCCTGCTTGATAATCCATACTTGAGTTATTTGTTCAAATGACATTAATGTTTCATCTTCAAACGGGTCACCCAAACAAGAGACTCCCCGATCGCCCAGGATTTAAACCTGGGATCCATTGTCCCTGACCAGAAACCTGGCATATCAACTATGGGAGTATGGTAAGATCTTTTAGACATATTACCCTCCATCTGCCTCATTGCCCTCGACACTTGGATATTGTTAATAACTGTTGGATCGCAGTAATGTTCTGCAACTATCCTCCTTTTGTCCAGAAACAACAGGTTAATAAGAGGACACTTCGTCTGGGAGGCCTCAACGTCCAACATATTGACGCCGAGTCCCCACAGGTACAATCACTTGCAAAAGGTAGAAGGGAGCTCAATTGGTATCTTGTGACATCCAGGAGATCCACTCCTCCCAACCCCTGGGACATTTGCAATTTTGTAAGCTTGATAAGAGGCTGCTTATGGCGCCAAATCAAAGAACTAAACCAACCATTTAATTTCCGAAATGTTTGTCTAGGAAAAACCAAAGGAAGCATCTGCAGAGGGTATAATAAACAAGGAAGAATGTTCATTTTAATAAGAGCAACTCAACCTAGCCATGATATTGGAAGGCCCCCCCCCCCCATCTTTGAAGGTCTTGTTCATTTGTTTGACAGGATTATTACAAAATTAGCCTTGAATATCTGGTCAAAGCTAGGGGTAACAGAGCAGCCCAAATAAAGAAAACCTCCCTGTGCCCACTTAAAGGGGAACCCACCTTCAATGTCCGATATTGCCCTAAGGGCCCCCACCCCCACAAATAGGTATAGCCTCTGATTTTGAAAAGTTGATCTTGTCACCTGAGGAAAAAAGCCAAATGAATTAATGCATTGTATCTATTGGAGCACCAAAATTGCTTGGTTCGAAAGAAAACTGAGAACATCGTCCACATATAATGTGATTTATGCACCTTCAACCCTACCTTTGGGGCAGCTATATTAGGGTCCCCATGAATGGCCTCTGCCGGCAGCTCAATCACCGATGTGAAGAGCAAAGATGAGAGGGGACAGCCTTGCCAACTGCTCCTACCAATGTTAAAATGATCAGATTTTATACCATTAGTCAGAGCCGCTGCCAGAGGATCACTATACAGGACCCTTACTCATCTAGTAAATACTTCACCCAGACTCTAGCATATAAAAAAAATACGGCCATTCCAGCTGGTCAAATGCCTTTTCTGTGTCCAAGGAAGCCAGCAACCCTTGAACTGTCTGTTGCTGGCACACCTCAAACATGTTAAGCAGCCTCCTAACATTATTGGAAGATCTGTGACCCTTTATAAAGCCCGTCTGATCCTCCTTAACAATAGAGGGCAACACCCTTTCCAGCCTCAATGCCAGAGTCTTCAATAAGATTTTAAAATCAGCATTTGAAAGTGAGGTGGGTCTGTAAGAAGTGCAGTCCTTCGGGATGTTCTCTTTCTTGAGGATAAGAGAGTCTCTCAAGGATGGTGGAGGCAGTCATGACTATGAATAGTTATACATGTCTAGCATCAGTCCTGACAGTGTGTTTACAAATTCTTTATAAAACTCACTGGGATGAGCATCAGACCAGAAGTTTTACCACTTCGAAGTTGCCTCACCAACGAGGTCAATTCCCGGAATGGTGGGACTATCTTACGCTGAAAGATTGGAGCGACTGGGCTTGTATACCCTTGAGTTTAGAAGGCTGAGAGGGGATCTGATTGAGACGTATCGGATTATTAAAGGATTGGACACTCTGGAGGCAGGAAACATGTTTCTGCTGATGGGTGAGTCCTGAACCAGAGGACACAGTTTAAAAATAAGGGGTAGGCCACTTAGAACTGCGTTGAGGGGAAACTTCTTCACTCAGTGAGTGGTGGGTGTGTGGAATGCTCTGCCCCAGAAGGCAGTGGAGGCCAAGTCTCTGGATATTTTCAAGGAAGAGTTGGATAGAGCTCTTAAGGATAGTGGAATCATGGGTTATAGGGATAAGGCAGGAACAAGATACTGATTGAGGATGAACGGTGGTGCTGGCTCGAAGGGCAGAATGGCCTACTCCTGCACTTATTGTCTATTGTCGTTTTAGATTAGATTCCCTACAGTGTGGAAACAGGCCCTTCAGCCCAACAAGTCGACACTGACCCTCCAAAGAGCAACCCATCCATACACATTCCCCTATGTTTACTCTAATACTACAGACAATTTAGCATGGCCAATTCACCTAACCTGCACATCTTTGGACTGCGGGAGGAAATCGGAGCACCCAGAGGAAACCCATGCAGACACACAGAGAATGTGCAAACACCACACAGACAGTTGCCTGAGGTGGGAATTGAACCCGGGTCCCTGGCGCTGTGAGGCAGCAGTGCTAACCACTGTGCCACCCCTGGGCTGTTAACGGAGCACTAAGGAGAGACGCCTGCTCAGCAGACACATGAGGAAGATGCAAATTCCTAAAAAGAGTCCATTTTATCCATTTTATCCCATCTGTCCTCACAGCATTCATACTGGTAAAGTTCAGAGTAAAACCTCTGAAACACCTCATTGATCTTTTTAGCATCATAAGTAAGAGTCCCATTCCCTTCCCTAATAGAAGCAATTGACTGGGAGGCATCATTCTTCTTGACCAAACATGCCAAATATTTACCCGGCCTATCACCATGCTCAAACAGTCTCTGCCTCACAAAGGAAAGTTCTTTCCTTGCTGTATGCGTTAGCGTGGAGTTTAAGGTGGATTGGAGAGCTGTGATCCGCTGCAGCTTAGTCACTGACGGTCTACTGTTGTATACCGTCTCAGCTGCCTTCAGTCGTGCCTCAAGCGGAAGCTGCTGCTGTCCCTTTTGTCGCTGCTGGCTGGCAGAGTATGAGATAATTATCCCTGTAGCCTAGGCCTTAGCAGTCTCCCAGAGAATGGACGGATTACCAGCTATACCTGAGTTGGTGGCCAAAAAAGCTTCAAATTCCCTCAAGGTATTCGACAAACCTGCTGTCCTTGAGGATGAAGGGATCCATTCACCAGTACCGTGAGCCTATTGCATCACCCTTAATCTTAACCATTAAATACACCGCCGCACGATCAGGGATGGCAATATTCCCAATCAATCAGGATACCATTCAATCTAACAATGCCGTGGGAGTTGGGAAATAGTCAATCCTTGTGTGGCATGTATGAGGATTGGAAAAGAATGTAAAACTTCTGCCCATCGGGTGTAAACATCTACCCACCCCAGTTCCACACACACATCACCCAACTGTTCAGATTGTGGAGAAAGCTTTGGGGGGCCTTTGAGCATTCTATCCAGCACAGGATCCATCACGCAATTAAAGTCCCCCCCCCCCCCCCACCCCGCCTTAATAATATGCCATGACGCCAAGAGCATCAGCTTAGTGCTTCAGTCAGAAATTTGAGAGTTAGCCAGAGGACAGGAGACATTCAAAGTACCATATTCCTCACCATTTATAAGGGCTTTAAGAAGAACAAACCAACCATACTCATCGCTAACACAATCTATTAAATTAAATGGAAGACCCTTCCAGTTGAGTATTGCCACTCCTCTGCGCTTAGTACTAAAAGACGAGAAAAACAGCCGATCAAACCCACCCTGCTGCAGCTTCAATTGTTCCTGGTCATTAAGATGAGTCTGTTGTAACAGGGCAACATCTACCCTCTCAGAAGATTGGGAAGGCTACAAAAACAAACAGGATAACAAAGAGAGAAATAAGGAAGGAGAGGATCAAATATGAAGGTAGGCTAGCCAGTAATATTAGAAATGATAGTAAAAGTTTCTTTCAATACATAAGAAACAAACGACAGGCAAGAGTAGACATTGGGCCACTTCAAACTGATGCTGGAAGCCTAGTGATGGGAGATAAGGAAATAGCTGGAGAACTTAATAAGTACTTTGCGTCAGTCGTCACAGTGGAAGACATGAGTAATATCCCAACAATTAAAGGGAGTCAGGGGGCTGAGTTGAGTATGGTTGCCATTACAAAGGAAAAGCCAAAAGGTCTTAAAATTGACAAATCTCCTGGCCCCGATGGGCTACATCCTAGAGTTCTGAGGGAGGTGGCTGAGGAAATAGCGGAGGTGTTGGTTGAGATCTTTCAAAAGTCACTGGAGTCGGGGAAAGTCCCGGATGATTGGAAGATCGATGTTGTAACCCCCTTGTTCAAGAAAGGATCAAGACAAAAGATGGAAAATTATAGGCCAATTAGCCTAACCTCGGATGTTGGTAAAATTCTAGAATCCATCATTAAGGATGAGGTTTCTAAATTCTTGGAAGAGCAGGGTCGGATTAGAACAAGTCAATATGGATTTAGTAAGGGGAGGTCATGCCTGACAAACCTGTTAGAATTCTTTGAAGAGGTGACAAGTAGGTTAGACCAGGGAAAACCAGTGGATGTGGTCTATCTAGACTTCCATAAGGCCTTTGATAAGGTGCCACACGGGAGGCTGCTGAGTAAGGTGAGGGCCCATGGTGTTCGAGGTGAGCTACTGGCATGGATTGAGGATTGGTAGAGAGTTGGGATAAGAGGTTCTTTTTTGGAATGGCAGCCGGTGACAAGCGGTGTCCCGCAGGGTTCAGTGTTGGGGCCGCAGCTGTTCACATTATATATTAATGATCTGGATGAAGGGACTGGGGGCATTCTAGCGAAGTTTGCCGATGATACGAAGTTAGGTGGACAGGCAGGTAGTACTGAAGAAGTGGGGAGGCTGCAGAAGGATCTAGACAGTTTGGGAGAGTGGTCCAGGAAATGGCTGATGAAGTTCAATGTGAGCAAATGCGAGGTTTTGCACTTTTGGAAAAAAGAATACAAGCATGGACTACTTTCTAAACGGTGAGAAAATTCATAAAGCCAAAGTACAAAGGGATCTAGGAGTGCTAGTCGAGGATTCTCTAAAGGTAAACATGTAGGTTGAATCCGTGATTAAGAAAGCGAATGCAATGTTGTCATTTATCTCAAGCAGCGATGTGCTACTGAGACTTTATAAAGC
The DNA here is from genome assembly GCF_004010195.1 of Chiloscyllium plagiosum. Lineage (NCBI taxonomy): Eukaryota > Metazoa > Chordata > Chondrichthyes > Orectolobiformes > Hemiscylliidae > Chiloscyllium > Chiloscyllium plagiosum. Next base: position 2,285,390 of record NC_057721.1, on the reverse strand, counting down.
TCTGGTTAGGCCCCATTTGGAGTACTGTGTCCAGTTTTGGTCCCCACACCTCAGGAAGGACATACTGGCACTGGAGCGTGTCCAGCAGAGATTCACACGGATGATGCCCGGAATGGTAGGTCTAACATACGAGGAACAGCTGAGGATCCTGGGATTGTACTCATTGGAGTTTAGAAGATTAAGGGGAGATCTAATAGAAACTTACAAGATAATACATGGCTTGGAAAGGGTGGATGCTAGGAAATTGTTTCCTTTGCCACAGAGTGCAGTGGAGGCCGGGACGCTAAATGTCTTCAAGGCAGAAATTGATAAATTCTTGATGTCACAAGGAATTAAGGGCTACGGGGAGAATGTGGGTAAGTGAAGTTGAAATGCCCATCTGCCATGATTAAATGGTGGAGTGGACTCGATGGGCTGAATGGCCTTACTTCCACTCCTATGTCTTATGGTCTTTCTTTTCTAAGGCTCAACAACACCTTTTTTTTTTCTTCTAACTGGTGAATGAATCCCTCTGATATTCCAGGCGCACCATTTAAGAATGCTACTAACCATGATCCTTTACAATCGCCTTTGACCTGCCGAGAGGAAGAATTCATCCCGCACCACGCTGAGTATACTCAAAATAGACTCTCAGAACCTATTTACAAAAACCCACGAGCTGTAAAACACACAAAGGCACTTATGGGGGACTCTACCCCCTACCCACAGAGGGTGTTTACATTTCCTTTACATTCCCTCTTCCAGCCCAAGCAAAGGAAGAAACCCAAGGACATTGTAAACACAAAGCTATAACAAAAACAGTCAGCACTCTGCCCACCCCCCCACAATAAGACTCCAGCTCAGAGAGAAGAAAAACCCACCAACAACAGTTCCTTTGGGAAGCAAGTGCAAGAAGTAAAAGCAAGACAGAAAAAAAACCCAGATACGACTGTCCATGTCCATAAATACATCTACATTATTTTTAAAGGGTCCAAGATGTTTTTGGCCTGCTCCAAGGAATGAAAAGACCGCAGTTACCTCAATTAATGTGAAGCACTGATGGGTATCTCATCGAATATTGAATCCCGAGGTCCTTTAACCTTCTCAACCTCATCCAACAATTTCCTCTTATGGATCACTGCTGCAGAAAAGTCCTGGGAAAACGTTATCTTAGTTCCCTGATAGGTGAGAGCCTGCTGATCTCTCCCCAACCTTCCTGACTGGGTCTGCAGCAGCGCAACCCGGTGAGCTCTGTCAACCTTCGCTCGGCATCCCAGCCAAAAAATTGTGGCAACCAGTCTTCAAAAGGACTTGGTGGCTGCCCACCTTCTACTCTCTCCGGCAGACCAACAACCCGGATATTTTTCCGCTGTCCTCTATTTTCCAGATCGTTGACTTGTTCAGTCAGGGCCTGAGCCTGTTTTGCAAGGGCGTGGGTCAGCCCCGCCGAGGACTCAACCTCTGTCTCCGACGCCGCAGCCAGCCGCTCAACCTCTTCACCTTGCTTCCCGAGCCCTTCCAACTCCCCCTCGTGCTTTTGCAGTATGGTTGAGATGGGCTCCAGTTGATGACGAGTCTCAGATCACTGAGTTCCTCCACGATGCTCCACTGTGCAGGAATTTCTTTCACAGCTGCAGAGGGAGCTGCAGCCTCTATCCCCAGTTGCAGTCTCTGGCCTGCCCGCTGTTTTCAAGTGTCCCGAATGTTGAGACTTGGCCGTTTGCTTCACCTTAGTCGTTCTTGCGTGCTCAAGAAAGGATTTAAATGGTTGTTTTACATTTAACAATACTTATTTCCAAAAAAACACAAAGGTGGGAAGTCAAAAGTATTACTACCTTGGGTTGGGATGCAGAGCACAGCAAGGCTGATCTATTCAGATCGCCGCCATCTTGAATCCCCTCGGGCATCAGTTAAGATTAGAGGATAAAGAATAAAAGGGAGCCCGAAGGCAACTTTTTTTACAAAGAGGGTGATACGCATATGGAATGAGCTGCCAGTGGAAGTCGTTGAGGCACGTACATTAACAACACTTAAAAGGCATTTCGATAAATACGTGGATAGGAACGGATTAGAAAGATATGGGGCTTGTGTGGATGGACATTTTGGTCGGTATGGATTAGTTTGGGTGAAAGGGGCTGTCTCCATGCTGTAGGTTTGTGACACTTTATGACTCTGAGGATTGGAATGGGAGAGCAGAGTTCAACATTGAACTTATTGGAAGGTAGGGCAAGTTTGATAGTTTGTATAGCTGCTATTTTGCATGTTATTCTGTTTCAAAAATGATGACAGTGACCCTGTTGCTTTTCAGGTGTTAGTTGAAGATTGCGTTCCAGTTCTGAAGGCATACGCTGCAGAAGGAAGGCTGTTTGATTATGTTATTAATGACTTAACTGCAGTTCCTATCTCTACATCTCCAGAAGAAGGTAAACATGTTTGCACTTGTCATACTGGGCTCAATTGGCTGTGAGATGCAGCGCAATGCCAACAGTGTGGGTTCAATTCCTGTGTATTAGGTATAGTCACCACGAAGGTCCTGTCATGTCAACCTTGCCCCTTGCCTGAAGTGGGGTGACCTTCTGGTTAAACCACCAGTCCTCTCCACACACTCACTCTCTCACTCTCTCTCTCTCTCACTCTCTCTCTCTC
>NC_057721.1:2248530-2280650 GCF_004010195.1 Chiloscyllium plagiosum | reverse complement strand
CACTCTCTCACTCTCTCTCTCACTCTCTCACACTCTCACTCTCTCACTCTCTCACTCTCTCACTCTCTCACTCTCTCACTCTCTCACTCTCTCTGTCTCTCCTGTAGGAGACAGAAGATGATGGTAGAGGGTTGTTTTTCAGACTGGAGGCCTGTGATTAGTGGTGTGCCATAAGGTTCGGTGCTGGGTCCACTGGTTTTTGTCATTTATGTACATCATTTGGATATGTGAGCACAGGAGCTATGGTTAGCACATTTGCAGATGACACCAAAATAGGAGATGTAGTGGACAGCGAAGAAGGTTATCTCAGAGTACAGATGGGCCATTGAGCCAAGAAGTGGCAGATGGAGTTTAATTTGGATAAATGTGAGCTGTTGCATTTTGGTAAGACAAACCAGGGCAGGACCTATACACTTAATGGTAGGGTCCTGGGGAGTTTTGCCAAACAAAAAGACCCAGGGTTGAAGATTTGTGGTTTTTTGGAAGTGAAGTTGTAGATAGACAGGATGGTGTAGGTGGTGTTTGGCACACTTGTCTTCATTGGTCAGTGCATTGAGTACAGTATAGGAATTGGGATGTCATATGATGGCTGTGCAGGATGTTAGTAAGGCCACTTTTGGAATGCTGTATACAATTCTGGTCTCCCTTCGACAGGAAGGATGTTGTTAAAACTGAGAGGATGCAGAAAAAATTAATACAGATCTTGCCAGGACTGGAGGTTTTAAGTTACAGGGAGAGGCTGAAAACCCTGGGGCTTTTTCCCTGCAGCATCGCAGACTGAGCAATGACCTTACAGAAGTTCATAAAATCATGGGGTGTATGGATAGGGTGAATAGCCAAGGTCTTTTTTTCTAGGATAGGGGAGTTCAAAACTAGAGGACATTGTTTTAATTTAAAAGAGACCTGTGGGGCAACTTTTTCATGCAGAGAGTGGAATGAGCTGCCAGAGGAAGTGGTGGAGGCTGGTTACAATTACTACATTTAAAAGGGATCTGGATCGGTATGTGATTAGGAAGGGGTTAGAGGGATATGGAACGAGGTCAGATTGTGATGTCTGGTCGGCATGGATGAGTTGGATCCAAGGGTCTGTTTCCACGCTGTGCAACACTGACTCTCAAGTCAAAGAGAGACAGAAGAATAACACATGGAGCCAGCTGATAGTAACAAAAATGAAGCCTAATTGTCCCTACAATGTTCCAGCGACTGATTTACAGGAAGGGTATATAATATAAATAACAAGTGTTACAGGATAGAAGGAGGCCATTCAGTCTATCATGACTGATGACATGGGAAATCATTTGTTCCGAAAGCACCTGTTAAGACCGGGGTGCAGTTTCATTTACAGGTATATCTGTTTTCTCAATTGCAAGATAACATTCTGATAATTCCAGCTCAATACCAGTTAAAGCCGCTGTCGGTGGATCCGAAACCTGCTTCCATATTGGGAGCTGGCCTTGGCAGAAACTGCTTTCACTTGAAGCTACTTCATGTGCAACTTGAGACTGTGAATCTGAGGTACCCAAAATGCTTTTGGAGCATGTAACCCTGGGAAGGTGGGCTTGCAGAGATGGGCAATCCAATGGATAATCGGGTTACAGGTTTAACTTGCTCTTTGTTTAGGCTGAAGAATACATCTTCCCCTCTCCCACACTTCAAATGTACTTCATTCATGGGACGATCTGAGCTGATGAAAGACACTATATGGATGCATTTTCTTTACAATTCCTCTTTCAGTGAATTTTACAATCTGCTGCTTGTGATTAAAAACAATCCACAAATTGTGAACCCTCCATTCTTCCCTGGTTCATCTTGGCCGTTGTGCTAATTTGCAGGATTAGAAACTTTCTCAAAAGCTTTCATAATTTTGAACACTCCTCATTCTTCTTTGTTCCAATGAATCGGGCTTCAATTTTCCAATCTCCATCTCTGTACCTTTAGTGTCTGTTTGTATAAAACCCAGAATACAGTTAGTGTTTTCATCAAGCCTAAGTATGGTGGTCTATCTGCACATCAAGATCATTGTTATTTCTTTCAAAGACCCTTCTTTCACTATTCCTTCTGTTAATTGCGTTATAATTTTGAGATGTATAGCACAAAAAGGACCTCCAGCCTATCATCTATGTCAGTCAAAAACAGCAACCAAACTATTCTCATCCCATTTTACAGCTCTTTGCCCATGGTACAGGTACACATCGAAGTACTTCAGTGTTATCAGGGTATCTTCCCTGATCGCTGAGAGTTTTAGATTCCCGCCGCTCTCTGGGTGAAAAAGATTTTCCTCCCATCTCTTCTAAACCTTAAATCTATGTCCCTAGTCATTAGTCCGTCCATCTGGGAGAAACAATTCTCCTATCTACACTATCAATGCCTCTCATAATTTTGTACATCTCAATCGCGTTCCCCCTCAATCTCCTCTGTCCTAAGCCAAACAACCCAGTCTGTCCAATCTCTTCTCATAACTGACCAACAGTCATAATGTCCAAGATGGTGGTAACAGAGTAAGCTGTGTTCAGACTCCTGAGCCTGGGGCTCGTTCGCTCCGCCTGCTTTTCCCTTTCTGACTACTTTTTTTCTTTTTACTCTCTAATATTACTTACTTTTAGATTAGATTACTTACAGTGTGGAAACAGGCCCTTCGGCCCAACAAGTCCACACCGACCCACCGAAGCGCAACCCACCCATACCCCTACATTTACCCCTTACCTAACACTACAGGCAGTTTAGTATGGCCAATTCACCTGACCTGCACATCTTTGGACTGTGGGAGGAAACCGGAGCACCCGGAGGAAACCCACGCAGACACGGGGAGAACGTGCAAACTCCACACAGTCAGTCGCCTGAGGCGGGAATTGAACCCGGGTCTCTGGCGCTGTGAGGTAACAGTGCTAACCACTGTGCCACTGTGCCGCCCCTTTCTTGTGGAGAACTCTGCCGCATTGGCATTGATGGAATTGGCAAGATGCCCAGTTCATCGGAGATGAGTTTGAGTTCCGGAGGCGGCAGAGGGAGACAGTTTGGGCGCAGTATGGAACCTGGCAGCATCTGCAGTGGCTGCTTTGGTGTGGGGTGCCCAGCTTCAAGTTTGAGCCTGGTATGGGACTTGGCGGCATCGGTGGCAGATCATACAGTGGGCGCAGTGCAAACTCATGGTGGCAACATCACTGGAGGCAGGATGGCACCGAAGAATAGCAACTCTCTTCCAGCGGTAGCGGCAAAGGGACTTGAGGCTGGCTGATTGCTGGTGTTGGTTTCAGTGTCGGGATGGAAGAGCCAGGCCCAGAGCTAAGTACTTAACACAAAGGGCTGTGCGATAACCTCTATTTCCTTATTTTCTACCTTTTATATTCTAAGTCTTGGTTTAATTTCTGTGTTTTAAGATTGTGCCAGACAGTGGCGATGTAATTCAACAAATACTTCTTACAAGTACACGTGGCAGACCAGTCTAGTCCTGTCATCTCCTCTACAGCCTCTCCAGTGCTATCACATCCCTCCTATAATGTGCACGCCGTACTCCTAGTTGTGGCCTAACCAACATTTTATACAGTTCTAACATGACCTCCCTGCTCTCAAAATCTATGCCCCGGCTAATAAAGTATACCGTGTGCCATCTTTAACCTGTCCTAAAGCCTTCAGGGATTTGTGGGTCAGCATCCCAAGATCCCTCTTTCCTCTGAGCGCCTTACTGTCCTATTAATTAAGTACTCCCTTGTCTTGTTCCTTCTTCCAAAGTGTATCACCACTCATGTATCTGCTGCCCTTGTCATTCTAGATGGCAGCAGTAGAAGAATTTGAATATTGCAATAATTAATTTAAAGAAAGATATAGCTGTGCTAGGAATGTATGTAAATCTGTGACAACAGATCAGAGGCTGGGAATTCTCCAACCAGCTCACCACCTGACTCCCCAAATCTGTTTGCTATCTACATGGTAGAAGTCAGGAGTATGCACAGTTCCAACAGTCTTCAACATGTTCCAAACCACAAACACTAGAAGATCAAGGATGGCAGATATGTGGGAGCACCATCACCTACAAGTTCCCCTCCAGCCACTCACCATCCTGACTTGGAAATATATTGCCATTCACTGTCACTGGGTCAAAATCCTGGAACTGTGCCACCAACTGGCATTGTGGATATACCGATAGCACATAGACTCTAGCTACATGGGATACATAGCATGGGCTAGAGCAGTTCAAGAATATGACTCCGCTCACCTCCACGAAAGCAGTTATCGGCAGAGAACTTTCTTCTGTGCTGGCCTGCCGATTGACATCCATATCCTGTGAATTAATTATAAAAAATCATAAGTACAGCAATGATGAGTGAGCCAGTGTGAATTAAAATGAAAGCAGCAGAGGGATTTGGAAATTCAGGCATGGATTTGACAATCAAGCTGGACCTGGAGCTAACGTTGTTCAGCGAGCACTGGATAATAGGAGAACTGGACTCGGTGTGGTTTAGGACTGGGCAGATGTGTTTAAAGAAGCAAAGATAGCAGTTGGTCTGGAGTTCATTGCAGTAGTCAAGTTTAGAGGTAGCGAATGCATAGAAGAGGGTTTCAGCAGCCGATAGTATGATGGTGGAAGTCTGAGGTCTTGCTGATTGGTCAGATCTGAGGCAAAAGCTGAACTGTTGAAAAAGACGCTGAGATTATAGGTGGTCTTGTTCAGGTTGAGTAGAGGCCAGTGGAGAAGATTTATGTCAGTGGCTAGGGAACAGAGCTTGTGATTAATAATGGTTGATAATATTGGCTTTTGTTTTGTTTTCACCTTTTTAATTATGTTTTCATAAACCCAACTCAGTTGGATTTTTAATAATAAACTTGCTGCTTTGTAATGTGTCTTTTTCCTTCTGACCTCAGAATCAACGTGGGATTTCCTGCGACTTATTCTTGACCTTGCTGTGAAGGTTTTGAAACCCACAGGAAAGTATTTTACACAGGTAGGGGGCCACTCTTACATTTTTTCCATGGTGTACAAATCATAGCGACGGTAAGAATGAGGACATGACCATTGAGCCTGGTATTTATGAACAGTGCATCTCGGGGAAGGATGTTACTGTCTGTGTGATGTTGTTTTGTGTCTTGGAGAGTAGGTTAGTTCTCCAGCTCGGATGATTATATTGGCGACATAGAACTGGAGGTTTCAATTGCTTATGTCTGTTTATTCAGTGGGACAGTGGTGTTACCTAAATCGCAGACCTGGTTTCCGTGCTGTTTGCACCAGTTTTAAAAACCAGCTGCACCAGAGCCAGCCCTGCCCAGACAGTTGGGTCTCCATCCTCCAGGGTGAATTCAGTATGTTGTGTTTTCATTAATTGTGCTCACTTGGCAAACCTTCATGGAGGCTTTGAAAACTTGGTGCAAATAGGCTTGTGGCATTTTCAGTTATTTAAAATTGGCTCTCTTGCAGCTGGCAGATTGGCTCTCCAAACAGTGTCAATCTTGAGTATGGTGCATCTTGCACCCAAAATAGAAACTCGAAACCCTGTCAGGTTCCCATCTTAGCCTGTTCTGCCAGTTGCTTTAATTGGGAAAGTGCCACCACAAGAACATGTTATAGAGTGGGCAGCTCATGACACACCACTACAATACGGCACGGTGGCTCAGTGGTTAGCACTGCTGCCTCACAGGTCCAGGGACCTAGGTTCAATTCCAGCCTTTGGCGACTGTCTGTGTGGAATTTGCACATTCTCCCCATGTCTGCGTGGGTTTCTTCCCACAGTCCAAAAATGTGCAGGTCAAGTCAATTGACCATGCTAAATTGCCCATAGTCTTAGGTGCATTAGTCAGGGGAATGGGTGGGATACTGGGTTGGAGGGTCGGTGTGGACTTGTTGGGCCAAATGGCCTGTTTCCACACTGTAGGGATTCTAATCTAATGCGTTCAAAAGTGGAAAGACTGGGCACTGGAACGGAGTTCTTCCTTCTAATCATTTTCAATTGTCAAATTAGTTTAATTTTTATATCCTAAGAGTTATTAGTATCTCTCTGCTTCTCTTACCCCCATGCTATTTAGTAGTCCAACATTGATATTGATGCATGGACTGCATTGTTTGCATTTTTAGTGAGGGTTATGATTCTGATGTGTATCTGGGTACTATGGTGAGTAATTTTAATTGAGGGTAGTGCACTGTAGTTTCTGTTTTGATTGAAGTAGCAGTTTATTTGGTGAAAAACGGCTTATCACTTTAGCTTACAATGGGCTTCTCGCCTCAGTTAGCTATCATGAGAGAAGACGGAAAGAGACTTGCAGAATTGAAAGGCAAATCACCTGATCTCTTTTGTTTTTTAATGCTGTCCTGAGAGTAGGTCCTGTGATAGGTCCTTGCAAGATATTCATCAACAGAGTACATAAACTGGGTTGGATTAACTTTGTGCAGTGGTTTTCTTTCATTGTGTGCTCAGTGGAGGCAATACAGATAGTGTGCACCAGGTGGTGAGCTGCCCATGTATAGCAGTTTTGAAGAAGACGACTTGTGATTTACAACCAATTGATCAGTTATGCATGCCTTCATGTCTTAATATGTTTGTCGATGCATGGTGGCAGTCATATATATTAACTTTTCAAATTCATTTTCTATTTGCAAACTTTTATGAAAATGAAGGCCTCGCTACCTGCTTGAATGTAAAAGATTGCATTGCATTATTTACGAAGAAGAACAGGGCAATGTCTGATTATCTTGTTGTGGTTTATGGAGCTTTGCTGTCCTCTGTACTTCCTGCAGTATGTCAGAGACTACCTTTCAAAAGTAGTTAATTAGCTGGGACATCTTTAAAGAGATATTGCAACAGTGAAGAGTCCTTGTTGAGACAAGTCCAGCTTTATATAAAAAAAAGAGTCCAAATCACATTTACATGGTATGTCTGGGAATAGCCTGCAGGAGTGGCTGTGTCCAATGTGAATTGAAAATACGGAATTAAATGCCTGATGTGCTGTTATGAGCAAAGACAGATTTGCTAGTCTGAGGCTGTATTAATTTATGTGGAGAGCAGCCCCTCTCATCCCATTTTTAGATTTGATCATGAGAGTGATGGGTGATGGTCATGGTCATGTCACTGCACTAGTAATCCAGAAGCCTAGGCTAATGTTCTAGGTACATGAGTTCAAATCCTGCCAAGGCAGAAGCTGAAATTTGAATTCAGTTTAAAAAAAAAAATTAATGGATCAAAACCTGATGCCCTGCTATAGGAAGGATATTATTAAATTGGAGAGGGTTCAGAAAAGATATACCAGGATGTTGCTGGGAATGGAGGGCTTGTGTTATAAAACTAGGCTGGGTAGGCTAGGCCTTTTTTTCACTGGAGCGTAGGAGGTTGAGGGGTGATCTTTAAAGTTTATAAAATTATGTGGGGGATAGATAGCATGAATTGCCAAGGTCTTTTCCCCAGGGTAGGGGAGTCCGAAACTTGGCGGCTTATTTTTAGGGTAAGAGAAGAAAGATTTTTAAATTACATGAAGGACAACTTTTACTTTGCACAGTGTGGTTCATCTGTGGAATGAAGTGATGAATGTGAGCAGAGTTACAATGTTTAAAAGACATTTGAATAAGTATGTGAAGAGGAAAGGTTTAGCAGGATGTGGACCAAACGCAGGCAAGTCGGACTAATTCACTTTGGGAACACAGGCGGCATGGACTAGTTGGACTGAAGGATCTGTTTCCATGCTGCAGATCCCTATGACACTAGCCTAATGACAACAGTTGATTGTTGTTAAAAATCACTAATGTCCTTTTGGAATGGAAATCTGCCATCATGACCTGGTCTCAACTACATGTGACTCCAGCCCCACAGCAATGTGGTCAACCCATACCTACTGTCTGGGCAATTGGGGATGGGCATGACCTCTCTGCCTCCACCCTACTCCGACCTATCACCCTCACCTTGACCTCTTTCCACCTATCACATTTCCAACGCCCCTCCTCCAAGTCCCTCCTCCCTACCTTTTATCTTCTCCTGCTGAACACTCTCTGCTCATTCCTGAAGAAGGGCATGTGCCCGAAACGTCGAATCTCCTGTTCCCTGGATGCTGCCTGACCTGCTGTGCTGTTCCAGCAATAAAGTTTCAGCTTTGATCTCCAGCGTCTGCAGACCTCACTTTCTCCTCAATAAATGCAGGCCTGACGAGTGACTACCACATTCCATCATTTAAAGAAACTTTAAATTTCTTTCTGAATGTTAAGGTTATGTCCAGCCTTCAGTGTTGGGTGACATTCCTGGTAACAGATGGAGTTTCTACATGAGTGTAAAGAGGCGAGAAGTTGTGGTATGATTGTGTGGTAGTCAGGGCGGCACAGTGGCTCTGTGATCCTGTCCTCGGATGCTGCCTGAATTGCTGTGCTCTTCCAGCACCACTGATCCAGGCTCTGTGGTTAGCACTACTGCCTCACAGCGCCAGGGACCTGGGTTCGATTCCAGCCTCAGGGGTCTGTCTGTGTGTAGTTTGCACATTCTCCCCGTGTCTGCATAGGTTTCCTCCGGGTGCTCCGGTTTCATCCCACAAACCAAAGATGTGCAGATCAGGTGAATTGGCCATGCTAAATTGTCCGTAGTGTTCAAGGATGTGTAGGTCAGGTGCATCAGTAAGGGAAAATGGAGAGTAATAGAATAGTGGAGTGGGTCTGAGTAGGCTGCTGTTCGGAGGGTCGGTGTGGACATGTTGGACAAATGTCCTGAAGAAGGGCTTATGCCCGAAACGTTGATTCTCCTGCTCCTTGGATGCTGCCTGACCTGCTGCACTTTTCCAGCAACACATTTTTCAGCTCATGTTGGACAAATGGCTGTTTCCACACTGTAGGATTCTATGACTGTAGGGTGACTTTCACATGGCAGTGCTCATTCCGTGGCCTCTTGCGTGTGAGGTGTGTGGGTTGGGGAATTAGATGCAGGGGTCCATATCCTGAATTGTCTTGATTTACTGTTGTCACATGTGCTGAGATACAGTGAAAAGTACTGTTTTGCTTGCAACCCAAGCAAATCGTACCTTATGCACATCGGGGTAATAGAACAGAATGCAGAATATAGTGTTAAAGCGACAGAAGGTGCAGAGAAAGATCAACCTTAATGTTAGAGGTCTCTTCATAAGTCTGATAATAGCGGGGAAGAAGCTGTCCTTAACTGTGTTGGTACGTGTTTTCAAACTTCTGCCTGACGGAAGAGGATGGACAGGAGTATAACCATGGTGGGAGGGATTTTTGATTATGTTGGCTATTTTCCTGATGCAGTGGAGATGTGCAGTGTGACTGATTTTCTGATCAGTGAAGCAGGGATGCTGAGAGTTCAGACACGTTGACCTCCACACTCGGCTTTCTGATTGGCAGAACAGGAGGGTAGAGCCTTACAGAAGGTCCCTTTGTGTCAGGTTGAATCTGAGCTGCAACGTAAGAACTCAGTCTGTGAACAGATGGTCGCATTAAAAGAAAGACCAAATCTTTGAGAGTGTTGTAACATTGTCAGAAAGAGGTCCATAACTCTTCAAAAAAAAAACAAGCTGTAATAAATAGAACCCAGTTGCCTTGCTGCTTGGTCTGCCTCTTGTATGCTGCCAAACTCCTAACAGTGGATTGAGTTCAAATCCCATCAGGGAATGTTGTAAAACTGAATTCCATACATCTGGTAACCTGTGGACAGGCACCAGGAAGAAACTCATTAAGCTGTCCTGTGATGTAATGACCGACTTGATTCATGAATGTTCTTTGGTGCTGGACCCTTCCACACCCCTGCCTGTCTGTCTGTCTTGTTCCAGGCAGTGTTGCTTGCTCAATGCCCTGTAATGAGGCCAAACAAGCAAATCAATTATGTGCACTGTTGCTTTGAAAGGTCTGTCTCTCCCACCTTCTGCATAATGAGTGCTGGGTCATCAGTATTTACTTGACAGCAATACTAATGACGAGAGAAATGGAGCAAAGTACTAGACAATCTGACATTGATTATAACACAGAACCACAGAGTGCTGGGAGACTGAGCATCCACTCTCAATGTAAAAACAAAGTGCTAGAGAAACTCCAATGGCAGCATATGTGGAGAGAGAATCCGTTTATGTCATGAGTCCAGTGTGACACTTCAGAACTGAAAGCGACTGGGAAATGTTTTATTTTTGTTTATAGAGGGCAAGGTTGACAGAGAATCAGGGGCAACAAGTTCATAGGATGACCGTTTCAAATGGGGGAGGGAAGCAAAGAAATTAAGGTGGCCAGTGTTGCATCAGTTCTCATTAAAGGGATGAGCTGTGGGTAAATCCTAGAGGGAGGGATCAGGGTGGAGGAGTGTCACTGGAGACAGATGAAAAGGGTCTGTGCAATGGGGAGAAGACTCCTGATTATATTACAGAAGCATGGTGTACTGGGTAATCAGAACTGAGCACAAATCAGACATGAGTTATAGGATGCCTGGGACTTCTGATTAGAATAGTTCACAGTCAGGAGGAAGGGGCCTTGGAGTACTCAAGGAAATGAGAGTTTTGGAGTCATCTTGGCAGGATATGTGGACTGGTAAACGTCTTACTGAAGATCACTATTTGCCCTCTCTTAACTGATGGACCAGTTACTCCTCTGTGTTAAACACGACTTGGAGAAAGCACTGAGGGTACACTGAGATGGAACTCAGACTAACATAATCTTCCATGTGCCAATCCAAGGGTCGCTTAAATATCCCTAATGTATCTGACTGTACTACCACTGCTGGCAGTGCATTCCACACACCCACCGCTCTCTGTGTAAAGTACCTACCTCTGACATCTCCCCAAACCTTCCTCCAATCACCTTAAAATTAAGCCCCCTCATGATAGCCATTTCCGCCCTGAGAAAAAGTCTCTTGCTATCCACACTCTATGCCTCTCATCATCTTGTTCACCTCTACCAAGTCACCTCTCACCCTTCTTCGCTCCAATGAGAAAAGCCAATTCTCTCTCAACCTTTCTTCATAAGACATGCCCTCCAGTCCAGGCAGCATCCTGGTAAATCTCCTCTGCACCCTGTATAAAGCTTCCACATCCTTCCAATAATGAGGTGACCAGAACTGAACACAATATTCCAAGTGTGGTCTAACCAGGACTCTCTAGAGCTGCAGCATGACCTCGTGGCTCTTAAACTCAATCCCCCTGCTAATGTAAGGCAGCACATCATACACTACCTTAACAGCCCTATCAACTTGGGTGACAACTTTGAGGGATCTATGGACATGGACCCCAAGATCCCTCTGTTCCTCTACACTGCCAAGAATCCTGCCTTTAACCCTGTATTCTGCATTCAAATTCAACCTTCCAAAGTGAATGACTTCACACTTTTCCAGGTTGAATTCCATCTGTCACTTCTCAGCCCAGTTCTGTATCCTGTCAATGTCCCGTTGCAACCTACAACAGCCCACCACTGGTTGGTGAAGCTATCCACCACTCCACCAACCTTCGCATCATTGACAAATTTACTAACCCACCTTTCACATCCTCATCCAATTCATTTATAAAAATCACCAAGAGCAGAGGTCCCAGAACCGATCCCTGTGGAAAACCATTAGTTACCGAGCTCCAGGCTGAATACTTTCCATCTACCACCACCCTCTGTCTTCTTTGAGCCAGTCTATTCTTTATCCAGACAGCCAGATTTCCCTGTATCCCATACCTCCTTACTTTCTGAATGAGCCTACCATGGGGAATCTTATCAAACACAGTGCTAAAATCCATGTAGACCACATCTACTGCTCGACTTTCATCAATGTGTTTTGTTACATCCTGAAAGTTTTCAGTAAGGCTTGTGAGGCATGACCTGCCCCCCTCAAACCGTGCTGGCTATCTCTAATCAAATTATGGTTTTCTAAGTAATCATAAATTCTGTCTCTTAGAATCCTCTCCAATGCTTCACCCATCACTGACGTGAGACTGACTGGTGTGTAATTCCCAGGATTATCCCTATTCCCTTTCTTGAACAGGGGAATAACATTTGCCAACCTATCATCTGGCACCACTCCAGCGGACAGTGAGGACAATATGATCATAGCCAAAGACGCAGCAATCTCTTCCCTTGCTTCCTATAGTAACCTTGGGTATATCCCATCTGGCCCAGGAGATTTATCTATCCTCATGAATTTCAAAATCTTCAGCAGATCCTCCTTCTTAACATCAATCTGTTCGAGCATATCAGTCTGTAACATGCTGTCCTTGTAAACATCGAGGTCCCTCTCAATAGTGAATACTAAAGCAAAGTATTCATTAAGGACCTCTCCTACCTCCTTTAACCCCAGGCAAAAGTTCCCTTCACTATCCCTAATTGGCCCTACCCTCACTCTGGCCATCCTCTTGTTCCTCACAGAAGTGTAGAATGCCTTAGGATTTTCCTTAATCCTACCTGCCCAGGCTTTTTCATGCCTCCTTCTAGCTCTCCTAAGTCCATTCTTCAGTTCCTTCCTGGCTACCTTACAACCCTCTGAAGCCCTGTCTGATCATTGCTTCCTCAACTTTTAAATAAGCTTCCTTCTTCCTCTTGACTGGATGTTCCACATCCCTTGTCACCCAAGGTTCCTTCACCCTACCATCCCTTCCTTGCCTCAGTGGGATCAAACCTCTCCAGCACTATCAGTAATTGCTCCCTTAACAATCTCCACATTTCTGTCATGCATTTCCCTGAGAACATCTGTTCCCACTTTAGGTGCTCCAGTTCCTGCCTAATAGCATTGTATGCCCCCTCCCCCAATTAAATACTTTCCCATACCATCTGCTCCTACCCCTCTGCATGAGTATAGTTAAAGTCAGGGAGTTGAGGTCACTATCACTGAAATGCTCTTCCACTGAGAGACCTGACACCTAGCATGGTTCGCCAAGCACCAAATCCAATATGGCCTCCCCTCTAATCGGCCTATCTACATATTGCATCAGGAACCCTTCCTGGACACACCTGACAAAGCCTGCTCCATCCAAGTTATTTGCACTAAGGAGGTTCCAATCAATATTCGGGGAGTTACAGTTCCCCATGACGACAACCCTGATACTTCGGCATCTTTCCAAACTCTGTCTCCCAATCTGCTCCTCCGTGTCTCTGTTGCTACTGGAGCGCCTGTAGAAACTCCTTTCCTGTTTCTGACTTCTACTCACACTGACTCTGTAGACAAATCCTCTTTTACCTCGCCCCCACTCCATTTTGACGCATTTAAACCCTGGTACATCTAACAACCATTCCTGGCCCTGTGATATCCAAGTCTCTGTAATGGCCACAACATCATAGTTCCAAGTACTGATCCATGCTCTGAGCTCATCATCCTTATTCCTGACACTACTTGCATTAAAATAGACACAATTCAACCCATCACACTGCTTGCATCTTTGCCCTGTCAAGTGCCTATTCCCTTCTCACAGACTCTGTGCTGACTGGATCTGGCTGTTTACTACCTACTCCATCATCTGCTCCATAGTTCTGCTTCCCACCCCCTGCCAATCTAGGTAAAACCGTCCCGAAGAGCTCTAGTAAACCTCCCGCTCGGGGCATTGGTGCCCCTCCAGTTCAGGTGCAACCCACCCTTCTTGTACGGGTCCCACCTTCCCCAGAAGGTATCCTAATTATCCACATATGAGTCCTCCCTCCTACACCAGCTCTGCAGCCATGTGTTCAGCTGCTCTCTGTTTCTAGCCTCACTAGCCCGTGGCACTGGTAGCAGTCCTAGGATTACTACTCTGCTTGTCCTGCCTTCTAACTTCCAGCCTAACTCCCTATATTCTCTTTTCAGGTCCTCATCCCTTTCCCTACCTATGTCATTGGTACCGATGTGTACCTCGACTTCTGGCGGACATCAATGCTCATCACCCAAAGTGACATGGTAGTGCCATTACTGACTGAGCTGGCAACATCCTGAAGGACATATCTGCCAGGCTGGACCTGGTGCAGATGGTCAGAAAACCAAAATGGGGAAATCTGCTTGATTTTTGTTCTTGCCAGTCTGTCTGTGCTGGTGATGAAGCAGTGATTATCTTACAGCCTATCTACACAGTGAGAGCATCCTCCATTGTATGTGTGGTATCACAGCAGTGCATGGTTGGATGGATCAGCAGCTTACACCTGGGCATTGTCATCACGGCCCTGGTCTGAACATGATCTAGAAACTCCATAGGTGGAGGTTTGTTCACTGTTCCTGGCTTTTGAAAAAGCTGAGCATCCGGAGGCCCAGTAAAATTGAAGTCAGTGGGAATTTTGGGAAAACTGTTGAAGTCAGATGGAAATGGTTGTGGTTGTTAGAAGACAGTCATCTGGAGGACTACCTCAGCATATCGTCCTAGCCAATCATCTTCAATTGCTGGACAAGTGACCGCCACACACACAAAACGTCTGAAGTAGGGATTTTTGCTGTGCTGTGATCATTATTCAGAACTGCTTAGATACTGACAGAGTCCATGTCCACGTACAGCAAGACCTGACCAATATCAAGGCATCGGTTGATTAGCAGCAATTAATCTTCATGCTCTGTAGGTGCCCTATAATGATGATCTCCAATGACAGAGAATCTAATGATAGGGAGTTTTGAGAAGATTTGTAGCTCAGGTTGAGGTTCTGGATGTAGGTTTACTCATTGAGCTAGAAGGTTCATTTTCAGATGTTTTGTCACCATTCTAGGTAACATCTTCAGTGAGCCTCTGGATGAAGCACTGGTCGTGTAGCCCGCTTTCTATTTAAGTATTTGGGTTTCCTTGGGTTGGTCATTTCCTGTTCTTTTTCTCAGGGGGTGGTAAATGGGATCCAAGTCAATGTGTTTGTTGATAGAGTTCCAGTTGGATCCCATTTATCACCCCCAGAGAAAAAAACAGGAAATGATCTCACCACAGGAAATGACAGCACCAACCCAAGGAAACCCAAACACACAAATAGAAAGCGGGCTGCGCCACCAGTTCTTCATCCGGAGGCTCACTGAAGATGTTACCTAGTATGGTGGCAGAAACATCTGAAAACGAAACTTCCAGCTCAGCGAGCAAACCTACATGTGGAATCTAATGATCTCATCTTATCTCCTCCTCAGCCCCCTCCCTGCACCTTAATATTCAGTGTCTACCATTGCTAAATCTCCAGAATCAACACCCAGGGGGTTACTAATGCCCACAAACTGAACTGTACTATCTGTCACAAATACTGTTACTACAATAACAGGTCAAAGACTGGGAGTTCTGTCTTGAATAACTCACCTTTTGCCTCCCCACCATCTAAACCAATCTGAAGTGTGACTTGGAAGTCCTAGCTAAGAAGTAGGGACAGTGCCTTGAACCATGTGAATTGTCATCGTCATGGAGTCAAATTCCTGGAATTCCCTAATTCATGATATCACCGAAGTACTAGCAATGCACAAGTGCAATCGTCGGAGACAATCGCTCACCACCGACCTGAGGGTATTTAGGAGTAGGTAATGATTACTGGCCTTGCAAGTGATGTCCAAGTCTCAGAATAAAATAAAACGACAGAACTGTGTTGTGGTAATACAGAATTTGATATTGGTCTATTGGTGTAAATATCCTGCATGATAATTGAAGCAGTTCTGTAATGTGAAAGAAAGCAATACTGGAGAAACACATTTGGTCTGGCAACATTTGTGGGGAGGAAAATGGAGCTAAAGTTTCAAATGCAAAGACTTCTCTGTAATATAAATTCATTAACTTGCGTAAAGTTGTGCACTAGCACAATTGTTCCTCATACATACATCACATTTTTGGTACATGTATTCTAAGATGTTAAGCCTCTGGATTAGCCAGCTGTATATTCGCAGGCAGCATTTCCCCTCGAGATTTCAAGCCGGAGCTAACATCAGTGGTTGGTATGACTGGATGGAGAACCGCCAGCATGTAGTTCATTGTTTAGTAGTTGTGTCATTTCAAATTGCCTGCCTTGTGAGTTCTGAAGTTTTGCTGCCTGTCTCTAGATGATAAATCTTCCGATTAGGTCAGTAACCTCCAATAAAAAATCCGAAACTTGACATCTTATGAATTCTGAGTGTGGTTTTATTAAAAAAAATGTTCCTGAAAGAAATTGCCTAATATCTTCACTCTCCTTTTGTCCTCTAGGGTAACTGTGCAAACTTGACAGACGCACTAGCGATGTATGAACAGCAGCTGAACAAACTCTACTGCCCTGTGGAATATTCAAAGAAAGTTGTATGTGTTCCATCTTATGCAGAATTGTATCCTTTTCCCTGCTCTGTGATGCATTTGCTTTGCAAGTAATTTAAATGTTAGATTCCTTTTTAAATAGCTGCGCTGCCTCGATTAGTATTGCCGTGTAGGGAATTCCCCAGTATTTTGATATCCCCCAGCATTGAGTGGAACTTAAGGGCAATACATCTTTGGAAACACACAACTTCTTTTCTGATTTTAACTTGACAGAAGTTTGACTGTACGGTGTTCCTAAATTAGAGGTAATGAATTGTGACCCAGTTTAATAGCTCATTGACTTTGAAATTCTTATCCTTCTATTCAATTCCTTCCTTGGCCTTGTTCTTCCCACTCTTCTGTACTCTTATCTGGCTCTACATTCCTCTGAAAACTCCGCTTCCCTTTAACTTTCGGCCTTTTGCTGCATTCTCCTAACTTCCATCACCTCGGCATTGACAACAATGCCTCCGCTTGCTTTGGTCTTGAGCTCTGGGGTTCCCTGTACGAATCTGTATGGCTTTTTTATATAGAATCCCTACAGACCCCTCGGCCCAACAAATCCACACTGACCCTCCGAAGAGTAACCCACCCAGACCCATTCCCCTACTCTATATTTACCCCTGACTAAGGCACCTAACCTCCATGAACACCATGGACAATTTAGCATGGCCAGTTCACCTGACCTGCACATCTTTGGATTGTGGGAGGAAACCCACACAGGCACGGGGAGAATATGCAAACTCCACACAGTCGCCCGAGGGTGGAAATGAGCCTGGGTTCCTGGCGCTGTGAGGCAGCAGTGCTAACTGCTGAGCCACTGTGTCATCCCATTTTGTATTAAACTTTTAAGAGTATCCCATCCTGACCCATTCCCCTACATTTACCACAGACTCATACACCTAACTTAAACATCCCTGAACACTATGGGTAATTTAGCATGGCCACTTCACCTAACCTGTGCACCCTTGGATTGTGGGAGGCAACCGGAGCACCCAGAGGAAACCCACGCAGACACGGGGAGAATGTGCAAACTCCACACAGTCAGTCACCCGAGGCCAGAATCGAACCTGGGACCATGTTGCTGTGAGTCAGCAGTGCTAACCACTGAGCCACCGTGCCGCCTTAAATCTATTCTCCCTTAAGATGCTCCTCAGAGTGCACCACTTTGTTGCAATTGACATTGTATCAGATCTTGTTTGCTCTTCCACTGAAGTGTTTTGAGGTATTTGACTGTGCCACTGGCATAAGTGCAAATTATTAGACACATTGCTTTACAGTTTAAAAGGTAAGGTTGATACATTTGCCTGCAATATAGTTTTACATAAAATTATTATCAATGAAATCCTATGTTGCAAAATTTGTACAGTGATGACAGAATTAGAGCTAATTCTTGAAGGCTTGTAGAGCTGATCAGAACAGAAGAGCAGACAACTGTCTAAAGAACTGACCGGCAATGGGGAGCACCCTAGCAATAGCAATCATAACATAGTAATCTTAGCATGTAGATTGAGAGCTTAAAATAATCAAGTCCAAAGTGAAAAAGAAAAATTGGACAGAGTACGATTTTTAACAGGTGAGAATAGAGCTGGTAAAAAAACCAGCATTTTTGCAAATGGGCGGCGATAGTCGGAAGCATCTACATCAGTAAAACAGAACAATATTCCTCTGAAGAACAAAAAGAAACTAGCCATGGCAGGTTTTTTAAAATTTATATTTGCACACCGCGTGGGTGTCCCTTGCAATTCCAGTTTTTGTTGTACATTGCAGTTGTGGCATGTAAATAAGTAAGGACAAAATTGAATCATAAAAAGCATACAGTAAGCAAAAAGGATGACAGTAGGTGGTAAAACAATGTCGGAGAAATAAGCCAACCAAAACTCAGTTGAATTGTCGAGAAGTCTGTAGATACCTTTTTATTGTGTGTGGACGTTGAGAGTTAAACCAGCTTCTGTGATGTCCTTCAAAGGGGACAGTGACCTGCCATGTAGTGCTGCTGCCAGCCTTGGGCAGTAGATGCACACAGTGCTGTTAAGGAGGCCGTTTCAGAACTTTTGACCCAGTGACACTGTCGGAACAGTGGCCTATTTCCTTGTCAGGACAGTGAGTGGCTTGGAAGGGAACTTGCAGGTGGTGGTTCCCTCCTATCTGCTGGCCTTGTCCTTCTTGATAGTACAGGCAGTGGGTTTAAAGGTGCTGTCTCTTGGTGAGTTAACTGCAGTGCACTTTGTACATGATATACACAGCTGCCACTGTGTATCATCTGGTGCAGGGAGTGAATGTTGAAGGCAGTGGACAGGGTGCAATTCAAGCAAACGTCTTTGTCCTGGACGACCTGGAGTGTCTCAGACTCAAACAGCAAAACTGTGACGAGGAGTACACCTGTTAAAAGCCCTCAGCTCAAAATGCCAGGTCTATTAAATAATTAACATTTTTATTATTACAGGAGGCTGGCTTGTTTTGGCAAGACATTAAAAAGATCATAGCACATGAAAGGAAATCTAAGATGAGATGACAGTAGGTATTTATAACCCAACTAATTTTACAATGAAGCCTTGATCCTGATGGATTACAACCAACCATTTTCAGAGGTTAGAGAAGACATATCAGAGCTATTATATATTTGAAAAAGAAAGATTAAACAGAGAATTAGTGCCAGATGAAGACAAAGTTGGCCTTGATGGTGCTGGATACCTTTTTATAAGGTTTCCCATTAGTATAAATTCTGAGGTGAGCTAGAAATGAGTGCTGAAACATAATACTTTATTGCAATACTCGCATTACTATATTTGGAAAGGAGTGTCAAAACAGGCCTAGGGGACCCGAGACTGATTGATTTAAATTTGGTGCTAGGAATAAAAGAATCTGTGCCTGCAGACAGAACTGAAAAGAAAGATTAGCGACTGAAAATGTCACAGCCACCACAAAAGCAAAGGTTATGCTTGACCAAGATTTGATGGAGGTCAGAACATATAGAATTGAAATGAGTTATGGAGTGGATTGCGAACTAGTTAGGAAAGAGGTTAAAGATGTTAGAAGTAGACACTCGGACTGGTGCAAGGAGGGAAGTGATGTTTGTTCTACAAGGATTGTTGCAGGGATCACTTCAGTAACAGTGACAATAAAATTTACATGTCGCCTTTTTAATTGTTACAAAATGCTCTGTAACACTCGAGCAGTATAAATTAAATTTTTAACGTTGAGCCACACCAGGAGAAGTCAAGACATGTGGTCAAAGGCTTAGTTAAATAGAGAGCACCAAAGTAGCAAAGAGATTTGTCTGCCATTGGTGGGACAATTACAATCCAAGGTGCTTAAGGGGTCAGAATTAGCGAACCCTAATTCTGGAGAAGGTTAGACAGTAAGGGACAAGGGCATTGAATGATTTGAAAAAAATGGATAAGGGCTTGTGTTAAGGCAGAATTGAGCTGGGAGCCAGTATAGATCAGCAAGTGAATGGACACTTGAGTGAAGTGTCAGCCAGCAGAGTTGTGGATGAACGCACACTTATGGGAGACTGACCAGAGGAGCATTGGAATTGTTATAGTAAGGAAAGGAATGAGGATTTCAGCAACAGATGAGCTGAGGCAGTATCAGGCTTGAATGATACTTCAAAATGAGGCAGCAATGGAAACTGATATGTGGCTGAGAGTTCACTTGGAAATAAAGAGCCACAGCTAGGTTGCAAATGATTTCGCTTAAGTTCAGATAGTTGTCAGAGAGGAAGCTTATAGGGTCATAAAAGGGAACAAGGGTAGGTCACCCAGCATGTCACACCTGCTCTACCATTCAGTCTGATCATGGCTGGTATACTTGTGGCCTGAACTCACTATTAAAACTTAAAAACGGGAACTAAAGGCTTACGGCTTGAAATTAGGAGGATTGATCAGCGAGTTTGCTGATGATACAGAAGTTGGGAGGGTGATAAATATGGAGGATGATAGCCTTAGACTACAAGAGCATACAGACAAGCTGATCAGATGGTCTAATCAGTGGCAAATAGAACTCAATCTGAATAAGTGACAGATGATGCACTTGGGCAGGGCAAATATGGCAAGGGAATACATGATGAATACAAGAGCATACAGACAAGCTGATCAGATGGGCTAATCAGTGTTTGGAATACTACATAACACTGTAGAACAAAAATAAGAGTAGCACTCTCTGCTAATTATCTCCAACCTGGACATTGCTGCATGCAATGAAGCAAATTTAGTGCACTGAAGAGGATTTGAGAAATAGCTTTTCAAAGAAATCTTTTCAGAGCTTGACCTTGGATTATGGCAATAAATGGCCATTCCGCTGTCCGAATTCACCATCTAGACAAGTAGATATTTGCTGTAACATTTATTCCCCTCCATGAAACGCCAGACGTTAAAGAACTTAGACAGAGGCCAGTCATCTACTTTGTCAGTCAAAATACATGTATACTGACTAGAACAGCACAGATGTAACACGCTGCCTTCTTTGTGTCCTGTTTATACACCAAGGTTCTCACCCAGTTATCCCTTAATTAACGTATAATACCTCCAATTCCCTGGTTCCATTTGCTGTCTGGTATCTGTGCCAGACCCTACTGGATGATGCCCCCCCCCGATATCCATTCTTTCTATTTTCCTGTTTCTGCCCACCCAGTTTAATTTTGAATATGGTACTAATGCACAGATGCTCCTGATGATGTTTCAGGTAAAGTTATTCTGATTATAAACAAAAATAAAGTAAATTGTATTGCACATGGTGGAAATTCATCATTGTTATTTTAGTCATTTAGCCATGCTGCACGTGTAATACATGATATTCTGTTGTCCCTGCTAGGTTTGGAGCCAAGTTGAATGTTCATGTACATTGTTTTGACTTATCCCTAAGCCATTGAAGTTTTTTGAAAGATTTGTTTTACTGGATTTGTTTCATCAATATTGCATCATTGCAAATCTTCCCTTCCGAATAGGGACTGAAACATGACAGAAGAGTGAACAGCCTATTAATATGAAGCTGTTTTATTTCAAATTGTAAAAATCTTTGATATGAGTTTTGGCTCATGTTGTCAGTGATTTGAAGCCTTGGTTGTAGATCATCCTTATTTGATTTGGCATGCCAATGGAATGGCTTTTACAGGTCACGTCAGACTGTCTCCCCAAGGTGGCTTCCCAAATTAGTTCTAATTTGTGAAATTCTTCCCTCAATTTAACCATTACACCATCGGTCATAAAAATAGATAAAAGCTAAAATAGGGAATAGACCTTTTGTTTCTGGCCAGCATTTTATCTTAACAAGCAAATGTTTCTCCGAATCTTTGCACAATCTAGGCTGAAACCTTTAATCTCTCTTCCTTCACCTCCCCATGCAAGTTAATCTTCAATGTTGCCCATTCCACCTTTGATGACGACAGTGAATTCCATGGTACCTCACCTGCCTGTGCAGGGCGTTCACTAGCTGTCAGTCTCTTGCATTTAACCATGTCTCCTCTTTCTTAACTGCTCAATTTCTGAAAGTAGCCGCCTTCTACTTGTCCAGTCTTATTTTTATATTGTTGTAGACATGTGCAGCACCTTGTCTGGATGGCCTAATGAAAATAAACCAACCCTTACATCGTTGTCAAGATCTACAGCACGAATAAAGGTCCTTTGATCCATCATGTCCACAACAGTGAAAAGCAGCCACAACTTCTCTAATCCCACTCTCCAGCACTTGGTGCAGAGTTCTGTATACCTTGGCATCACAAGTGCGGATCTTTACTAAAATGTGATGAGGGTTTCTGCCTGTAGTAACCTTCCAGATTCCCACCAGCCTCTGGGTGAAAATGGTTTCCTTACGCCTACTCTAAACCTTGTTCTATCTATGCCCCTTTATAATTTTATACACGCCAATCATGACCTCTCTCAACCTCCTTCTGCTCTGAGCAAAACAATCAATCTCTCTCCTTAACTGAAACTCTGCAGTCCATGCAACATCCTGGTAAATCTCCACTGCATCTTCTGCAATGCTGTCACACCCCTCCTGTAACATGGATCCCAGAGCTGCATACAGTACTCCAGCTGTGACCTAACCAACAGTTTATGCAGTTCTAGCATAACCTCCCTGCTCTTAAACACACTGCCTCGGCTCATGAAGGCAAGTTAATGCCTTAATCAGTTTAATCACCTGATCTGCTATTTTAATGGGCCAGTGTACATGTGCACCAAGATCTCTAACTGCTCCCAGGGACCTACCATTCATCATGTATTCCCTTGCCATATTTGCCCTGCCCAAGTGCATCATCTGTCACTTATTCAGATTGAGTTCTATTTGCCACTGATTAGACCATCTGATCAGCTTGTCTGTATGCTCTTGTAGTCTAAGGCTATCATCCTCCATATTTATCACCCTCCCAACTTCTGTATCATCAGCAAACTCGCTGATCAATCCTCTTAATTTCAAGCCGTAAGCCTTTAGTTCCCGTTTTTAAGTTTTAATATTTCATGTTTATGTACATCCTAACAAATGTGCGCTGCATCCACTTTAAACGTCCCTTTCGTATTGCTGCTGCTTTCAGTGGTTTTAGGCATCGCTGACAAGGCCAGTGTTTGTCTCCCATTCCTGATTGCAGTTAAACTGAGTGGCTAGCTTGGCCATTTTAGAGGACAGTTCAGAGTCTTTGGGTCTAGAGTCGTGTAGACTGAACCAGGTAAGGACAGCAGGTATTCTCAGTAAACCAGATGGGTTTTTAGGTAAGTTTTAAAACTGAGGTCTTGCAGAATATCTCCAATTTCATTATGAACTTGGTGTTTAACGTGCTTTCTGGCCTTGAACCCATCCTGATTTTGTAATCTCTGTAGAACACGCAGTTCTCAAACTCTGTTGTCCCACCTTCGCTTTACCAGCTGTATATTTTACTGTACAGGCCATAAGCTTGTCTCCATCTCTTGCTTTAACACACTCCTCCGTACTGTTTATTTCCTCAGTTAATCTTCAGGTGATCTATTCAGAAATCACCTCCCTTGCTTCATCCATTTCTATTCCTTTGTGACGTGCCTTGTGATGTTTTCATACTTGTGAAATTATTCTGTAAGCCCAAGTCATTGGTTCAGTATGTCTAAGTGATTCCATATGACCAAACAAGGCTCCACAGACTGCTCTAAACACATATTGTACATCTTGCGCTTTCATGTAATTTGTCAGTATTGCAAAGCTTAATTTTATGTGGTTAGTTAAAAATTTCTCAACACCAGGTGATAGTCCGACAGGTTTAATTGGAAGTACTAGCTTTCGGAGCGTCGCTCCTTCATCAGGTGGTTATGGAGTACTGCTTCCAATTAAAACCTGTTGGACTATAACCTGGTGGTGTGTGATTTGTAACGTTGTACACCCCACTCCAACACCGGCGTCTCCAAATCATGTGGGCAATGTTTTTCGAAGTGGAGTCTTTAGTCTTAAATATTTACTGATCGATATGTGTCGAGTGTGTAAACCTCAAATTGTTTGATTTCCTTAAGTTCCTTGTTCAGATGGGTGTTCTACACAGTGTGGAAAAAATAGAATGTACCTTTTCAAATCAAAAGTTGCAAGTTATTTTATGAAAATATCAATAGAGTTGGTAATTGTAAGGATGGCAGGGCTATGTGCTGCATGATGCTTTTTAGGCTTGCACCCTGGTGCAGGCTGTTTCTCACTGAAGTAATGCTGTGTACTTAAATCAAGTGTCCTGGCCGAGGTGTCTTGCATTGTGCTGTGATGCAACTTCTTATTTCAGGAAAGATGCGACTTGTATATTTTGCAGGGAATTTTTTTTTTAAAGTGTCTGGTCATTTGCATTTTAAATGGAGGTGCAAGGAGCAATGGTGACTGCACCGGACCTCCTGAATGTCACTGTAAATGTGAATCTGGATCTTTTTACTTTTGTGGGTGGGTGGGTAGGCGAATTCACAATTTTGTATTTAGTGGCGATTTATTCCAGTTAATTTTTTTTTTGTTCTGGATTGTCTTTGCGTATTTCAGTCTGCGGTATCATACTCTTATGTCAACCATAGTCAGTTTGGAAATTAATTTCTTTTAATTTATTGCTGTGTTTTTGGAATAAACACAACTGTTGAAATGTGTTCTATTATTTCTGCATAAAGTTATTACTGTAGCCTTTTGCAGTGGCTAATGACAAGAAAATTGTTGAGCACTTCATGTATTGAAAAAAAGGGGGAAATCATTGTTGGATTTTGTTCTTTCTCTGTGTGAACATTTCTTGACTTTTCCAGGCAAGTTGCTAATATTAGAACAATATTTATTTATTCATTAATCACAGAACAAGTGTTTTTTTTCCTGCTCAAGGGAACATTTTTTCATTTGTATCAGTGCTGAGAACTGAGCAACCTCTGTCAGTGTTTGTGTTGGTTAAAATATGAATGAGCAACAGGTTACAATGGCATCATCCTAATCGTAAATTTGTTTAGAAAATGCACAATTGATGGTTCTGCAGGCATGGGAATGAGCGTCTTTGGAAATGGGTCTAAGCTCCAAGAGAATAGAAAGTGATCGGCTTTGACCTCTTAAATCAAATAGAGAAAAACAATAAAAGACAGTATTGCGTCCGTCCACAGTTAGTTTCGCATCTGCCAACCGCTCTGGTAAATCAGATGCCAACCACCCTGCATCGTTAAAGTGGAGTCAGAACAAATAAATTTGCAGGTCCCACCAAAAGTGGTGTCTCCCGATTTAGCAGTGAATGTAGGTCAGAGATTCACTGTTGTTTTAAGAGTCTTATCTGTAGCCTGCATGCTTTTATGCTCCACATCTCTCCTGGAGCCTCACTGTACTGTCCCTGCAAAGTAAACATTGGCTACCATCCTTTCCACTTGATAACAGCTTGCAATGAGAGGTATCGTTGTGGTTATTAGCCGATGTCCTGCTGTTGGTCAGGATGTATTCTTTTTCAATTGCTGTCCCTGCCACCCTCCTGCAGACCAGAACTGACCACTTTTCTTTCACGTGATAATTGAGAAGGACAATGTCAGAATTACAGAAGGGGGTTTTCCTTTTAATACAAATTTCATGGGGATTTCAATGCTACTAGCAATAGAATTTTGTACCCCATTTCTTTTCCCTAATCTGTATAATTTGTCAGCTACTGTCCTAGTTCCCTAATAGTCAAGTCTTGGAAAAAGTAGCATCAGGTGAGAAAGGTTGGTAATGACAGTAATTTTGATGTTTGTGAAATCTTTCTGCGTGTCAGCTACAACTACAATTGGCAACTACAAACACACAAGTGTTGCGATTTTAAAATAATGAACCTTTGCACTGAATGCTGCTCCTGCTGTGTAGAACTGTGAACAAGTGCAACAGCACAAGAGTTTATAATGGAATTATCAATGGCAGTTTAGTTCTGTAAGATGCACATGAGTGCAGTAAACCTGAAAATAAAGGTCTCCACAAAATGCCTTTTTGTTTTCTCTTTAACATGTTGTCATATGTCTACATCAACATTAACAAAGTGTGTTAAAGAACATTAACAATTAACTCTGCAGTATTGCAAGTCTTCCATGATGTGTTTAAACTGATAACTTACTGCAATCTTCCTCGTTGTCATCTTCCCTGTGTGAGTTGCTTGTCTTGTCTTTCTGCAAGTGAAATTGACCTCTGGTGTAGAAGTTAAGTGTGGCAGTGTCCGGTGAGCAGGAGGGTCGATGTTTCAAGCATCAGGAATGTGGGTGGGGGGGGCAAGGGAGCTGAAAGATAAATGGGAGGAGGGAGGTAGCTGGGAAGGCGATTAGGTAGAAGAAGGGGCTGATGGTGATAGGTCGGAGCAGAGGGGAGAGGGGGTAAGTGGGAAGGAAGATGGACAGGTTGGACAGATCAAGAGGGCGGTGCTGAGTTGCAGGGCTGGATCTGGGATGGAGTGCAGGGAAGATGAGGAAACTGGTGAATTTGACATTGATCCCATGTGATTGGAGGGGACCAAGGTGGAAGATGAGGTGTTCTTCCTCCAGGTGGCTAGAATCTATCGATAGAGGAGGCCCAGGACTTGCATGTCCATGGTGGAGTGGGAGGGGGAATTAGTGTTTGGTCCTGGAGCAATGGGGTTGTTTGGTGCATGTGTCCAGGAGATGTTCTCTGAAAAGTTCCACAAGTGGGCGTCCTGTCTCCTCTACATTATGCTTGAAACGTTGATTCTCCTGCTCCTCGGATGCTACCTGACTGGCTGTGTTTTTCCAGCACCACACTTTTTGACTCTGATCTTCAGCATCTGCAGTCCTCACTTTCTCCTCGAAGTTGAGCATGCTGTCTACACTCGGGGAATTCTAAGACACCATAAAAGAGTAGCCTGTCAGATCTGGCAATCTTACAATATTGAACAAGGTCACAATTTCTTGGTGTGTATTGATTGGTCGTGTCTTGATAGATCAGGGTACTAATATAGTACTGTGGCTTGTTTCCTTTTGAACAAATAGATGATTTGTGGCAATTGATCAACTGAGAGCTATTGCCATAAAACGTATCAAGAAATATCCCAGACAGTTGGCTGGGTACATGTATGAATTACTGACCATCTCGTGTTAGGTATCACTGCCTTCAGTCTAAATGGAACCACAAGCAAAGTGAGGAAGGTGTCTTTGAGAGTGATATTATGGAACACCTTCCTGTAACCTGGTCATTGATGCTCAGTTTGGGTTCCACTAGGGCCACTCAGCAACAGCTGATGTCCTGGCTTTAGTTCAAGAGCTGCGTTTCTGAGGTGAACGTTGACCAGCTTTGGCCAAATGTGGTACCAAGGAACCACAATAACCCTGAAGGTGGTGACAGTCATGGGGAAAGCTCTCCATTAGCTGGAGTCATAGCTAGGATTGAAGAACCAGGTTCTCATTATTGAAGGTCAGCCCCCTGGCCCCAGAATATTAATGGAGTTACTTAGTAGTGGCCTGGGGTCCATCGTGCTTCATCCATGACCTTCTGACATGAGGTGAGGATGTTTGGGGATTGCACAGCGCTCATCCCTATTCAGAATTCCTCTAATACTCAAATACCAAAACATTCCAAGTCCTGAATTGACAGTGACAGGTAACACATGGGTAACGTACGAACCAGGCAATGAGTGACTCCAATAAGAGAATCTCGTGTTGCCCTTGGACATACACTAGTGTCGTTATCACAGGATTCCCCCACTATCAATTATCCGGAAGGTTGCCATTGACCAGAAACTGAACTGGACCATAAATAATCTCTGGCTGCAAGAGCAAGTCCGAGACTAGGAATATCATGGTGAGTAACTCGTCGTCCTGACTCCCCACCACTTGTCCACCATTTACAAGGCACCATTCAGGAGTGTTAAGGCTGGAAGGATGCAGCTCCAATAACACTCGAGAAGCTTGACATCATCCAGGGTAAAGACACCTACTTGACCAGTCAAGTGCATTGCTGTGAATGTGACCAAGGCCCAGCTGAAGACAAAAGGGTTCATTCCAGAAAGAACATTCTTGTGCATTTAGCTTGTAAGGACATGTTTAGAGAAATCAACAAAGCACATGTAATCTTGGGCTTCACAAGGACATATTGAGTAGAAGAACTGGGGAAACCAGCTAAACTTGTATCCATCTCTGATTAGACCAAAACTGGATGGAGTATTTAACTGAGACCTGAGGACTCCATGAGTATGAGGAACTGCCTCTTGTGAAGAAAGTTAAGGGTAAGATATTGATAGTCACAATATTTTGGAGGTTTCAGGCAGTGAAGATTGGGAAAAGTTTTCAAAATCAGCCATGATTTGCTTTGCTAAACAAAAGGAATTAGAATGAGAGCATGCTAGAAAGAAATATAAAAACAGGCATAGCTCCGACAAATATTCCCAAGTGAAAACAGCAAAGCCAGAGGCTGTGGAATTAATGGTTAGAAATGAGAAAATGGCAGTGTGTTTCAGCACTTTATATCTGTCCTCTTGAAGGCACTAAAGGCATTTGTAGAAAACCAGCAATAGGGAAAGTGTAAACACAATCGCTATCACTATAGTAAAGGTACAAGAAAAACAAATGGGAATAAACGTTTGCAAGCCCTTGGCCCTAATGCTTTGCAGATGAAAGGAAGTGATTGCAGAGATAGTCAGTTGTGAATTCTACATAGGTCTCAGAGGGTCGGAAAACTGCTAATCTATACACAATACTCAAAAAAGGAGGCAACTTCAGGCCAGTTAGTCAATTTCTGTTATTGGGAGCATGCTCAAATCTTTTATTAAGATTTAGCATTTTAGTGTTTAAAAAATCTGAATTCAATCAGGAAATTTGGGGTAGCACAGTGGCTCAGCAGGTAGTACTGCTGCCTCAGAGCGCTAGAGACCCGGGTTCAATTCGAGCCTCCGGTGACTGTATGGAGTTGGCACCTTCTCCCCGTGTCTGCGTGGGTTGGTGGAGCTGTGGATAGTGTGGAGGGCTGTTGTAGGTTGCAACGGGACATTGACAGGATGCAGAACTGGGCTGAGAAATAGTAGATGGAGTTCAACCTGGAAAAGTGTGAAATCGTTCGCTTGAAAGGTCGAATTTGAAAGCAGATTACAGGGTTAAAGGCAGGATTCTTGGCAGTGTGGAGGAATAGAGGGACCTTGGGGTCCATGTCCATAGATCCCTCAAAAGTTGTCACCCAAGTTGATAGGGTTGTAAGAAGGCACATGGTGTACTGACTTTCATTAGCAGGGGGATTGAGTTTAAGAGCCACAAGGTTATGCAGCAGCTCTATAGAGTCCTGGTTAGACCACACTTGGAATATTGTATTCAGTTCTGATCGCCTCATTATAGGGAGGATATGGAAGCTTTAGAGAGGGTGCGGAGGAGATTTACCAGGATGCTACCTGGACTGGAGGGCTTGTTTTATGAAGAAAGTTTGAGGGAGTTAGGACTTGTCTTATTGGAATGAAGAAGGGGGAGAGGTGACTTGATATGAAGAAGCATAGATAGAGTGGATAGCCAGAGACTTTTCCCCAGGGCAGAAATGGCTTATCCCAAGGAGGCATAATTTTAAGGTGCTTGGAGGAAGGTATGGGGGAAGATGTCAGAAGTTGGTGCTTTATGCAGAGAGTGGTGGGTGTGTGGCACACACTGCCAGCATTGGTTGTAGAGTCAGAGACAGTAGAGACATTTAAATGATTCTTCGATAGGCACGTGGATGATAGTAAAATGAAGGGTATGTAGGTTAGTTTGATCTTAGAGTAGGATAATGTAAAGGGCCGAATAGCCTGTACTGTGCTGTACTGTTCTGTGTTCTATGTCGAGTGTGTGTTGCTGGAAAAGCACAGTAGGTCAGGCAGCATCGAGGAGCTGTAGAATCGACGTTTTGGGCAAAAACCCTTAATCAGGAATGAGGCTGTGAGCCGAGGGGAGGGGGAGTGGGGCTGGGGGAGGGTAGCTGAGAGTATCATAGGTAGATGGAGGTGGGGGTGAAGGTGATAAATCAGAGCATCTGTAGTTCTCACTTTCATCCAGCTCAATGACCTGTTTCTGTTTTTCCCCCATAACCTTTGATCCCTTTACACCCAAGTGCGATATTCAACCTCTTCTTGAACTCATACAATGATTTGACCTTGACTGCTTTCCGTGGCAGAGAGTTCCACAGGCTTGCCACTCTCTGGGTGAAGAAGCTTCTCCTTGTCCCAGTTGCTCATAAGCCTCATTCCTGATGAAGGGCTTTTGCCCGATACGTTGATTCTCCTGCTCCTCGGGTGCTACCTAACCCGTTGTGCTTTCCCAGCACGACACACTCTAATCTGATCTCCAGCATCTGCAATCCTCCCTTTCTCCCTGTCCTGTGTACTGTCTACAAGGTGCACTGCAGGAATTGACATTTGGCAGCATTTTCCAAACCCAAAACCACTAGCATCTAGGAAGATGGGGCAGCAGATACATGGGAACACCAAAGCCATCAAATTCCCCTCCCACCCAATTACCATGTGCGTCCTGGGCCTACTCCAGTGTTCCAATAAAGCTTAACTCTAACTGGAGGAATAGCAGCTCATTAATTGTTTTGCCACCTTACAGCCTTTAGGACTTAATCTTGAGATCAAAAGTTTGACAGTACTTCTAATTTGACTACAGCTTCCCCCTCTACACCACCCCCCAAACCTCCCCAGCTGTGTCTTGAGGGCTTTGCCGGCAGCAGAGGAGACACGTTCTCTTCCCCCTCACATTTTCATCTACACCTATTTTATAGCTGAATCCTTCCTTTTACCACCAGTAGTACTCACCTTGTCTTTCGTTCTCATTGCTCTCCCAATCTGTTCCACGTACTCCTACTCCTCTGTTCAACCACTTCCAGTTCTGAAAGTGTTGCATTAGATTCAAATAGTCAACTCGCGCTCTCTCTCTACAGCTGCTGCTAGATTTGCTGAGTTTCTTTAGCATTCTCTGTTTTTGTTTCCCAGATTACCAGTCCACTGTCATTACCACTCTAACCCCTGTCCTGACTGAATAGGGAAGACTGTGTTGATAATCTAGTCCCTCTATTACTGATGGTCGGCTGATCAGCTGGACCTAGGTCTTTTCATGTTAGAATTCTTCCTTCAGGCTCTTCAAGTGTGGCCTTTTGCAGGAAGAAGATGGGGTGGGGTGGGGGAGGATGGAGGGGTCAGGGTGGCTGGATGCTTCAGAGAGTGGGCCACACGGGACAAAGCCAATGGGGGTTGAGAATGGGATGGAAGGGGTGAAGGTGGTGAGAATGTGATGGGGAAGGGGCAGTAGGGGTTGCTGTGGGAGGGAGATGGACGGAACAGAATAGGAGGGGCAGGGAAAAAAAGTGGAGGTGTGATGGGCAGAGGGGGAAAAGGGGTGTGAGGATGGGGGTTTGGGACTGGTGGGTTCTGGATCTATCCCCGCTGCAGCGTCCCTTCTCTCTGACTGAGAGTGTGGAAGCCTGTGCTGACCCTGGCAGCTAACCCTTGCCTAAACTCAGCAGGCCAGCTGGGTCCAGCCTGGAGCTGCTGCTGCTGATGTGTGTGTGTGTGTGTGCACCAGCTTTGTGCAGCTTGACCACCCGCGTGGTCAGAAACAAGGTGTGAACGTCCAGGGGGAGGGAGGGAAAGCTGGGGGAGGACCCAGCACTGGCTGGGGGGCAAGGTCATCGCTCTGGGCTGCCCAGGAAATGGAGAATCTTGGTGGGGAGGGGGGGGGGAGAACACCTCTATGAGAAAGTAGCTCCTTCACATGAGCGTTGCAATCCGGGGTGACTGTAAGATGAGAAATCACAGGGGGCCAGTTGGGGTGTTGCCATGTGTCCCTTGTTTTGATGAGCTGCAGGCTGTGTCTGACTGGGACACATTGCAGTTTGCAACCTGATAGAGCGCAGTGACCAGCCAACTCTGTGGCTGTGCGTCAACAGGAATCCCATAGAGTCTCCCCGGAGAGAGAGAGAGAGATCAGGCACAGACTGCTCCTGGGCTCCCCCCTCTCTCTCTGTGTGTGTGTGTGTCGCGGTGGTGACACCTCTCCTTGCCTCAGGCTAAACCCTTTCCTCCAGGTTTCTGTACTTGACCCCAGGACAAGCTGAGAGAGAGAGAAGGAAGTTGTGGGCGCCATGCAAATGGAGGTGTTGGAGAGCGCAAAGCCTGTGAGGGGGAGATGCCGGAGGTGGTGGCTGAAAGGGCTCCTGCTGCTGTTTGTAACAGCCACCCTGGTGCTGAGTATTGCGCTGGCTCTCGGTAAGTGGGGAGTGGGGGGGAACGGGAAACTTTAACACCGGCTGTTACTGTCCCACCGAGGGCACTCACACCGGACTCTCTCCACAGCATGCTGACAGCACACAAGGAGGCCGTTCAGCCCCTTGGCCCGTGCTGGCCCTCTCCTGCCCACCCCACTCGTCCTTTTCCGTTTAAGGGAACTTTCCAGTGAAACTTTACAAACCCCTCGGGTGAACCTGCCTCCCCCCCCACACTCTCAGACAGTACATCCCAGACCCTAACCCCTCGAGTGAACCTCCCTCCCCCCACACTCTCAGACAGTACACCCCAGACAATAACCCCTCGAGTGAACCTCCCTCCCCCCACACTCTCAGACAGTACACCCCAGACCCTAACCCCT
>NC_057721.1:2248048-2248473 GCF_004010195.1 Chiloscyllium plagiosum | reverse complement strand
CCCTAACCCCTCGAGTGAACCTGCCTCCCCCACACTCTCAGACAATACACCCCAGACCCGAACCTCCCCCACACTCTCAGACAATACACCCCAGACGTTAACCCCTCACGGGTGCACGAAGAGCATTTCTTCGATGATTATCACCTGAATCTCTGCTGATTAACTGCTGCCTTTCCACTCCATCCCCTGGTCAAACAACTTCTCAGCTTTCCCTGGCAAGACACAGTCCTGACATCTCTGATCTGTCCATTTAGCTGAAGTTCCTTAGGAGGGAACCATCCTATTGAGATGTTTTCTCCACCCTTTCCCTATGGTGCAGCAGCCAAAGCTAAACACAACTCTCCAGTGAGACTCTCACAATGTTTCCCACAGGCTCACCCCAGCTCTGTGGCTTCAATACATGTGCTAAACGAAACTGAGTGTTG
>NC_057721.1:2214489-2247548 GCF_004010195.1 Chiloscyllium plagiosum | reverse complement strand
ACTGACCTTCCTGAGCACTGACCTCCCTGAGCACTGACCTCCTGGACACTGTCCTCCCTGTACACTGACCTCCTGGACACTGACCTCCCTGGACACTGACCTCCCTGAACACTGACCTCCTGGACACTGTCCTCCCTGAGCACTGACCTCCCTGGACACTGACCTCCCTGAACACTGACCTCCTGGACACTGACCTCCCTGGACACTACCCTGATTATTAATTGCTCCACCATCAGTGTGTATGTTTAGCTGGCTGGGCGCTTCAGGTTACTCCATAATGCTCCCATCAAGCATCTGTGGGGCTTTTTAATCAAATAAAGGTGCTTTACAAATACACATCGTTCTTGTTGTTGCTTTAGGGTATCACAGTCTTCCAGAATAAAGCGTTTAAAAATAAGTCCATGTGGGAAACACTTGTGTGATAAAACGCTGATTGGAAAGCTGGCTGCATTCCAACAGCTGAGTTGTAACAGTGAACGATGGACTAAAAGACAAATGAATTTGACAACTTCTCCCGCTGCCCTTTAAAACATTTATTGGACTGACACAGAAAGCAACTTGCTGCACGTGGAAGTCTAAAAGTTTGTTTCACATTCACAGAAGTCACAATCAACAAAACTCTTGAAAAATACTTACTCTTGGCAACTATCACACTGATCGGAAGGTCCCCAGAGTGATGAGTTTGTGGAGGACTGACCTCCGCTTCCAGAGCTCACTGCCACTCACAGAGCTGGGCAGGTTCACATTGCGCCAAGAATAAAATAGGGGGAATTTAAGAGGGGCACTCATCTTTCTCACACTCAGAGGTACATCCAATCATTTCTCTCGCTGCTGGAATGTGATTCCCCAGAGAAGAAGCATTAAAACATCATTTCAGACAGACCTGTATAACCGACATCATATGGGTTAAAGGTTAGGACTGAATATTCCAAGCACAACCGGATAAAATAGAGAGTAAAAGTAACTAAGTGGACTGACTTGCCTCTCATCACCTCCTATGCAACCCTGAGTAACATTCAAGAAAGCTGCTCCTCAGGGGCGGCACAGTGACTCACTGGTTAACCGCACGGTAGCTCAGTGGTTAGCACTGCTGCCTCACAGCACCAAGGTCCCAGGTTCGATTCCAGCCTTGGCCGACTCTCTATGTGGAGTTTGCACGTTCTCCCCGTGTCTGCGTGGGTTTCCTCCGGGTGCTCCGGTTTCCTCCCACAGTCCAAAGATGTGCGGGTCAGGTGAACTGGCCAGGCTAAGTTGCCCAGAGTGTTAGATGCATAAGTCAGAGGGAAATGGGTCTGGGTGGGTTACTCTTCGGAGGGTCGGTGTGGACTGGTTGGGCCGACGGGCCTGTTTCCACACTGTAGGGAATCTCATCACTGTTGCCTCACAGCACCAGGGCCCCGGGTTTGAATCCAGATGACTGTCTGTGTGGAGTTTCCACGTTCTCCCCTGTGTCTGTGTGGGTTTACTCTGGCGACTCCGGTTTCCTCCCACCATCCATAAACGTGCAAGTTCGGTGAATTGGCCAATGTGGCCAGGGATGTGTAGGTTAGGTGCATTAGTCAGGGGTAAATGTAAATAGGGTAGGGGAATGAGTCTGGGCAGGTTTACTCTTCGGAGGGTCGGTATGGACTTGTTGGGCCGAAGGGCCTGTTTCCACACTGTAGGGATTCTATGAAATTCCTTCCTGGAACGTGGGCACCATTAACAAGTCCAGCTTTTGTTGCTTGTTCCTAATATTTAATTTTGGATTTCAAAGTTCACCACCTGCTGTGAAGCTCTGGATTATAAGGTCAGTGCTAACTGCACTGCAGCACAGGCTCCCTCAATCTGCACCACAGTATAGACTTTGGCTCGCAGTGCACTGAGAATATAGACAAACAACAGAAACATTCTGATCTTCCAGCACTGGCCAATCTCCGTCCTGCTGAAGCTAATTTTACTGCTCTGCGCCACACCAAGCTGACAATCCCTTTTGCCTGTACGTCTCCAAATTAAATTTCCTGTGTAACAGTAGCTGAGGTGAGGCGTTCAGCCATATCATTATTCCCTGTTCGGTTCATTCGCCTTTAACTCTTGACTGTTAAAATCAAAATTTTTTAGCAACATGTTTGGACCTGTCATAACACACCTCAGTGGCAGGCAGGATTTAAATAGAATTTGAACGAGGTAGGGATTTTATCACTACCCTGCCAGAAACTCATAACGTGGCTGCAATTGTTAGAAATTATAGTTAATTAGAGACAATTTTAGATTAGTTTTCACTGTGATCACAAAATACAATTTCTTTATAATGCTCATTTTCCAAAGCACCTTTTAAAAGCACCCTATGGCTTTAATAGTTAATAATTGTAACTATAAACATATATTAAAATCATTACATCTGCAGCCTTTTCTATAATACATTTCTACTGCAGGCAGTGGGCCTTGTCTGTATAAAGTTGACACATTGTAAGTGCCTCCCCCTTCTGTTGGAATGTAATTATGACATGACTTGTCATTCTCGTAGAAAGTCGAGATTTTGGATTTGTTTCTACCTATACTGTATTATAAAAATAAAGACAGGCGCCAAGTGGACTTTGGAGTGGACCGAATGAGTCTAATTTTGATGCACATGGCAACTACACTCCGTCTTGAGCAATTACACAAAATAATACCCAGCCCAGGATAGGAAAGTGCACTAAATTTGTTCGTGTTTGCTCCTATCATGCAGCAGCAAGTTGTTTAACTTGATCACAGTCGTAGCAAAGTCCACAAGCTCCACAAAGTCTGAGGTAATGATGTTGACACCGTTCACACCGGGCTTCTGAGACTTCACCCAGTTCATTATCGTTGGGAGGTTTCTAGCGGAGAAATTAAATAGGACAGATGGAAGTTTATCATTATTGACAAACAATGAATACACACATCTACATGTCTGAATCATATTGTCCTTGCCAACTAGGGGTGTTTCGCATCTGATTTTTCTTCGCTCCCTGCTCAGAATATTTCCTGAACTTGCCTCTGTGTTCAGCTACATCCTGAAAATAACCATCCCAAGAAACAGAGGAGGACATTCGGATCTGAGACAGTAACGTTGATTTTAATTGGAAATAGTTGTCATGGGGAATTGAGATTTGAGTTCGTTTTTGGGATTCAAGAAGGGAGTGGTTTCGAAACTTGAGACGGCCGCTTTATTTCGGGATTTCAGACGATGGGGATTTTTGGGGGGGATTTGAGATGGTCATTTTCTGGGCTCTGTTGCTTGGATTGTGATATTTGTTTTCCTTCTCTTATTCGTACTTTGTTTTATTAACAAACAGCAGCCCCATGTGGACAGGCTCACAACTGACAGGCTGGGATTAAAAGGTTCGATGCTGAAGTGCACTAAAGATACCATCCTCTCTCTCAAGGAGTATACAGTATCACCATATGGCTCCTGCTCATTGTATTCCTTCACTCGAGCACTGTCTGAATCAAGGGTACACTATTATTTTGTTTTCATGATGTAAAGTGGGAACTTCATTGTGGTGCTCAGTCTGGTGTTGACTCTGTATCAGATCCAGCTGTTATGGATTCCCCCAAGTATAGAAAGGAGATAGCCTAGACCCTAATTTTTATATTTATTTAAAGCTAAATGTGAAATGCTGTGTTCCAGATGTAATTCATCTGTTAGTCCACCACTAGGCTTTAAGCAAAGCACATTTTATTTTTACCTCACGGTTAAAATACAAACAGAAAGAGAAACAAGCATAACTTTAACTCTATTGAAATACTTACAAGATAATATATGATTGAACCACTAGTTCTCAACCTTTCCAATATAGGCAACACCCCATAACCACATCCTTGGCAAAGGCAAGTTAGCAAAACTGTTTAATTCTCATGTGCTGTCTTTCTCTACTCCAGCTGAAAGAAATACTGGAAAAATGTCTGCTTCTTTTGTGGGCGGCATGGTGGTACAGTGGTTAGTACTGCTGCCTTGCAATGCCAGAGACCCGGGTTCAATTCCCGCCGCAGGCGACTGACTGTGTGGAGTTTGCACGTTCTCCCCCTGTCTGCGTGGGTTTCCTCCGGGTGCTCCGGTTTCCTCCCACAGTCCAAAGATGTGCAGGCCAGGTGAATTGGCCATGCTAAATTGCCCGTAGTGTTAGGTAAGGGGTAAATGTAGGGGCATGGGTGGGTTACGCTTCGGTGGGTCGGTGTGGACTTGTTGGGCCAAAGGGCCTGTTTCCACACTGTAAGCAATCTAATCTTCTTTTATTTCTAATAGGAAAGACATTCTAAGTCTTCACCAGCAGCAGTAGAGAGAGAGAGCTCAGCCTGTTAACTCCAGTAGCCAGCATATTCAAAATCAATATGAAAGCAAAATCCAAAGCCCCTTGGTTCAGTGAGAGCCTGGTCCCACCCATCATGCTTCTTTTGTCTACTTTTTAAAAAAAACAAAGCTATTTGCACAGCTTGCCTGGAGCTGAGACTTAGCACCAGGGTCCCAACACCCCTCTGCAAGAGAAACAGGGCAGCACACATTCTCTTAAAGGGGCAGTCTTGTCATATATCCATGTTGAGTTTATCCTGCAGACCTGACTCTTCCAGCATTGTCCTGGCTGATGTTACACACTGAACCTTCAGAAATTTGAGGTCAGCCGTACTGGCAACCATGAGTGCCTCCCCTGGTCTTTTGTTCTGAGCAGTCTCACTGCCCATTCCACTTGCGCTCCCCCCCCCCCTTGGTCAACAGCATTATTTCCCATCCCCCTTCAGTTCTGGAGAAGAGGCAGACTGGACTCGAAACGTTAATTCTTGTTTCTCTTTCCACCGATGCTGCCAGACTGGCTGAGTTTCTCCGACATACTCTGTTTTTGATTTTGTTCCTGGTTGTCTTCAGCTGTCAACTCCTGGGCTGCAAGTAAGGCCACTCCTCAAATTCACCGCTCTCACCTCTCCCAACCTCTGTCATCTCCTCCAGTCCCTCGACCCTCTCAGCTCACTCTTACTCAACCTGAGCATCCCTCCGATTCCCATCGCTCATAGTGGGCCCTGTCGTCAGCTACCTGGCAGTGTGTTAAATACAGAATTCCCTCCCTACACCTCTCCTTCTTGCTTTAAAATCAACTAGTTGAACCAATCTTTGGAGTCGTCTGACTTCATGTACCTCATGAGGCACAGTGTTGAAATTTAGTTAATGGGACTTTTCTCATGTCAAAAGGTGCTAGATGAAAGTAAGTTGTTGCTGTGGTCAGAGATCTAATCCTATGTTGTCCAGCAGTCACCCACCTTCATCGTTCTGAGTAAAATGCCACCCCGTAGCGAAGTTTAATAACTAAATAACAAATGGACACCAGATTCTAACTCCTTTAAGTATTTTTTGGCAAATCACAGGGAGCATGTATTCTGATCTCCATCTGTGTATGATGCCCATCTTTGGAAAATAAAACAAAAGCTTGCTTTCCGAACTAAGACAGTTCGGAGCAGGATGAGGGCAAGCACTCAGAATGGAAGCAGATTGCAAGCTAACCTGGCAACGAGAGAATCACGTAGTCCGACGATGAGTCCTCGAATGACCGTCTTGGTCTGAGGGGTGAGGATGGCCTGGGACACGTGAAAAGTCCCCCTCTTTGCCCGCTCGTTCAGGGTGGTCTCCAGGAATTGTACCAACTTGCGCGCGTCGGTGGTGTTTGCCCAGGGCGCTGGCATCTGATTCCCTGGCCGCAGAAAGGGAAAGTCATGGGCCATAGGGTGGTGATAGAACACAAGCACCTGGTTTTGTTGCAAACAAAGTGAACAAAGAGAGTTAGCAAAACAGAGTCCCTGGCGACCACGAGCATCAAACTGGCCAGGGCATAATTCAGCTGGACTAACCATACCACAGCAGTAAAACACCACTCTCAGTCTGAATCTGGAAGACCAGTTGATAAAGGTTGAGGTGTGGGCCAATTTTAAGTCTTCTTACATTTTTGCACATAATTCAACATAATGGGCATTCAGCCAAGCCTGTTTTTCACTGATTGTGGAGCAAGCTGATAAAGATCTCTTGTGGGCCGTTGTGTACAGGCACCCTAACAGTAAGTCCAGGGTAGGACAGTTTACCAAGGAAAAAAGAATGGGAGTTTGTCAAAAGCAACTTCTCATTAAACCTATATCGAGTCATAGAGTCGTACAGCAAGGAAACAGACTCTTCGGTCCAACCCGTCCACGTCGAGAATGTTCTTAATTAAACTAGTCCCACTTGCTTGTATTTGGCCCATATCCCTCCA
This sequence comes from Chiloscyllium plagiosum, assembly GCF_004010195.1. NCBI lineage: Eukaryota > Metazoa > Chordata > Chondrichthyes > Orectolobiformes > Hemiscylliidae > Chiloscyllium > Chiloscyllium plagiosum. The sequence continues at coordinate 2,241,315 of NC_057721.1, read as the reverse complement.
AATGTTTCCTATTCATGCACTTATCCAAATGCCTTTTAAATGTTGTAACTTCATTCACCACTTGCTCTGGAAGTTCTTTTCACACATGAATGATTCGCTGTGTAAAACAATTGCCCTCATGTCCTTTTTAAATATTTCTCCTCTCATCTAGTTTTCCCTCTCCCACCTAAGGGAAAAGACCTTTGCTATTCATCTTATCTATGTCCCCTTGTGATTATATAAACCTCAATCATGTCAACCCTCAAAAAAGTTCCAGCCTTTCCAGTCCATTTTCATATCACAAACCCTCCATTCTCACCAACTTCCTGCTAAATCATTTCTGAACCCTCTCCAGCTCAATAATATACTTCATATAACAGGGTGACCAGAACAGCAGAGTACTCCCGAAGAGGCCTCACTAATGTCTTATACAACCTCAACATGAAGTCCCAACCTTTGTACTGAAACATCTGAGCAAGGAAGCCAAATGTGCTAAACGCCTTCTTAACCACGCTGTTATGCAAATCTCAAAGAATTATTTACCCAAAACCCTAGGTCGCTCGGCTCTACAACGCTACCCAAAGCCCTACCATTAATTGTATAAGTCCTGCCCTTATCTGTTTTGCCAAAATGTAACACCTCACTTTTATCCAAATTAAACTCCATCTGCCACTCCTCAGCCCATTGACCCGAATGATCAGATGGGATGAAATAGTCTAGACGAGGAACTTATGAAGTGTTTGCATGACAATTTCTTAGACCAGCATGTTATGGCACCAACCAGAGAACAGGCTGTATTAGATCTGGTTTTGATCAACAAGACAGGATTAGTTACAAACCTCATAGCGAAAATGCCCCTCAGTAGCAGTAACCTCATATTGTTGAATTTACACAGTTTATGGGACAGTAGGTCCAAAAAGACTTTAAATTTAAACAAGGCATGAAAGAAGAGATGGCAAAAGTGAACTGGCAATTTAGGTTAAGGAATAGGTTAGTCGAGATGCAGTGGGAAACGTTTAAGGAGATATTCCAGACAGCACAGAACAGACATGTTCCAACAAATAAGAACAATTCCAAGGGATGGGATCTGACATCTGTGATTAACTCAGAATCTCAATGATAGTATCAGATGGAAAAGAAAAGACTTACAGTTGCACAAAGGTAGGTGACAGATCAGAAGATTGCACAGAATATAAAATACCAGCAAGAAAAATTACTGCAAGATTGAAATGAAGGGAAAATTAGAGTGCAAGAGGAAGTCAGCTAAAAATATGAAATCAAGACAGGAAAAATTTCTTCAGGAATTTAAAAAAGCAAAGTTTAACAAAGCATAGAAAATGGATCCGGGGAAATATTGATGATAAAAAATAAGGAGCTAGCAGACGAACTGAACAGATAATATGTCTCGGTCTTCACTAAACCAAATACAAGTAACATCCGGAAATAGCTGTAAGTCAGGAATTGAAAGGGAGGGAGGAAATAGTAAATTACTAGAACTGAGAGTTGATGAGTTCCCAGCCCGTGATGGATTTTGTCCTAGGGTTTTAAAATGTAATAGCTAGTGAGATAGTTGATGCATTAATTTTAATTTTCCAAAACTCAGTAAGTTTGGGTAAGGTTCCTTTAGATTGGAAAATAACTAATTAACTTCTTTATTCAAAAAGGGGGAGACACAGGAAGCAGGAAACTACAGGCCAGGTGTAGCTTATCATCCATCATAGTGAAAATGTTTGAAGTTTTTATTTCAGTCATTATAACAGGGATACGTCAGAGGTCATCAGACAGAGCCAGCGTGGTTTTGTTAAAAGAAAATTAAAATTTAGAATTCCTACAGTGGGGAAACAGGCCTTTCGGCTCAACCAGTCCACACCGATCCTCCGAAGAGTAACCCACCCAGTCCCATTCCCCGACCCTATATTTACCTCTGATTAATAACCTACACTCCGGGGAATTTAGCATGGCCAATTCACCTAACCTGCACATCTTTGGATTGTGGGAGGAAACCCACACAGATACGGGGAGAATGTGCAAACTCCACACAGACAGTCACCTGAGGCTGGTCATTGGCAGAAGAGCTAGCCACTGAGTCATTTAAGTTCTTTGAAGAAGTAACTTGTGTTGTAGATAAAGGGGAACCAGTGGATGGATTATACTTAGATTTTAAAAAGGCATTTGATAAGGTGCCACATCAGAGGTTAGTGCACAAAATAAAAGCTCATGGTGTTGGGGGTAACAGTGACCTAGATAAAAGACTGGCTGGTGAACAGGAAGTAGAGTGTAGGAATAAGTGAGTGTTTTTCAGCCTGTCAGGATGTGACAACAGTATGTCACAGAGGTCAGTGCTGGGCTCTCTTTACAATTTACAGAAATGATTTAGTTGGAGGGATTGAAGGTATGGAGCTAAATTGACTGATGGCACAGAGATAGGTAGGAAAGTGAATTGTGAAGAGGATATAAGGGGCCTACAAAAGTCTGGCAAATGGAATAAAATGTGGAAAAGTGTGTAATCGTCCATTTTAGCAGAAAGAATAAAAAAAGAAGCATATTATCCAAATGGTGAGCAGTTGCAGAGCTCAGAGACGCAGAGGGATCTGGGTAACTGAATACATGAATCGCTCCAAGTTAGTGTGCAGGAAAACTAATAGACAGTTACAAAACGAAGAACTGTGGGTGCTGGAGACCTGAAACAAACTAAGACAGAGATCGCTAGAGAAATTCAGCAGGCCTTGCAGCTTCTGAAGTGGGGTCACAAGACTCGAAACATTACCTCTCTTCGCAGAGGCTGCCAGACCAGCTGAGTTTCTCAGAATCTGCAATGTTTTGCTTTTATTCGAGTTGTAAAGCCGTTAGACCAGGCCTGCAGCAGGTGGTGAGGGGAAAAAACACACACTTGACCTCACTCTTACCATTCTGCCACTACAGGCGCATCAGTCTGTGATAGTATCAGTAAGAGTGACCATTGCACTGTCCTTGTGGAGACGAAGCCCCACCTTCACATTGAGAATACCCTTCATTGTGTTGTGTGGCACTATCACCGTGCTAAATGGGACAGACTTCAGACAGATCTAGCAACTGAAGACTGGGCATCCATGAGGCGCTGTGGGCCACCAACAGCAGCAGAATTATACTCCAGTACAATCTGCAACCTTAAGGCCTGGTATGTCCCCCACTCAGCCATTACCATCAGGATCAATCGTGGTTCAATAGAGAGTGCAGGAGGGCACGCCAGAAGCAACACCAGCATGAAGTGTCAAGCTGGTGAAGCCACCAAACAGGACTACTTGCGGCGGCAAAAGTGAGGACTGCAGATGCTGGAAATCAGATTAGCTTGGTGCTGGAAAAGCACAGCCAGTCAGGCAGCATCCGAGGAGCAGGAAAATCAATGTTTCGGGAAAAAGCCCTTCATCAGGACTGAAGGCAGGGAGCCTCCAGGGTGGAGAGATAAATGGGAGGGGGGTGTGGGGCTGGGGAGAAGGCAGCAAAGAGTACAATAGGTGGATGAGGGTGGGGATGGAGGTGATAAACTGATTGCAGAAGTCTTCCAAAAAACATTAAATATGAAGCATCTTCTTAACAGACTGAAGTCTTAGCACCTTGTGGAGTGCCTCAACCTAAAAATAACTGATGTAGCACAGCCTGTGATTGGAAATGAGATTTAAAATATTTTTATTGGCACTGTATGGGAATCCTTTTAATTGCGACCACTGTCAGATGTATTTAACAGTTCCCTTGCTTAATTTTTACTCCTTTTCTTGGGATGTCGTAAATGCTGCTGTGTAAAAGCAGGTAATTTGTGATGGTACCTCACTCAGGGTAATTTCCTTTCTAAATGAAATCTCTAAATTGTGAATGAGTGTGTTTACTGTAGTCTGATACTTTGTATATCTTATCTAGATCTCGGATGTCATGTCAGAAAATGCAATAATGGGTTGCAGTAAAATTAGCCTGGTTAGTTTTATTTCCACATTTTATATATTCTATAGCCCTACCTTGGGAAAGTTGCCTCAGTGTCAAATGCTTGCCAAGCCATTTGGCTGAGAGTGGCTACTCATGCCGAGTGGAGAGTCAATACTCCACGACCAGCTATCCTTAGTAGCCATACATGCAGACAACAAGCAACATGAATTCGACTGGGACAACATTACTATCATAGGGCAAGCCAGACAGAGGACAGCCAGGGAATTCCTAGAGGCATGGTATTCATCCACAAACTCCATCAACAAACACATCGGCCTGGACCCAATATACCAACCACTACAGCGGACAGCTGAAACTGACAACCGGAAGCGGCAGGGACAGGCCACTATAAACACTGGAGGAAACATCAAAGAAGCGCTTTGCAGGAGGCTCCCAAGCACTGATGATGTTGCCTAGCCAGGGGATGAAACGTTTGCAGCAAAAACTTCCAGCTCAGCGAACAGAACCACAACAGACACAGATTTCAGAAGTGGAATAAATAATGAGAATACCAGTCATTAGGAGGCCATTACTGGATTGGTGAACCTTGGTTGATCTCCTGGCTTGATGGTAATGGTTGAGTGGGGGATATACCGGGCCATGAGGTTACAGATTGCGCTGGAGAACAATTCTGCTGCTGTTGATGACCCACAGCACCTCATGGATGCCCAGTCTTGAGCTGCTAGATCTATTTGAAGCCTATCCCATTTAGCGTGGAGATAGTGCCACACAACACAATGGAGTTTATTCTCAATGTGAAGTCAGGACTTTGTCTCCACAAGGACTGTGCGGTGGTTGCTCTTACAAATACTGTCACGGGCAGACGCAACTGCAGCCAGCAGATTGATAAGCATGAGGTCAAGTATGTTTTGCCCTCTTGTTGGTTCCCTCACTATCTGCCACAGACCCAGCCTAGCAGCTACCTCCTTTAGGAGCCGACCAGCTCAATCAGCGATGCTGCTACCGAGCCCCCCCCCTTGGAAAACCCCCACCCAGAGTACATTTTGCACCCTTGCCACCCTCCATACTTCCAGAGTCTAGATTAAAGTGGTGCTGGAAAAGCACAGCAGGTCAGGCGGCATCCGAGGAGCAGGAAAATTGACCTTTCAGGCAAAAGCCCTTCATCAGGAAGGGAGGCAGGGAGCCTGCAGGGTGGAGAGCCCTCCATGTACTGTTTAACCAATCCATCAGCCAAAGGAGGATAGTACGTGGTAATCAGCAGGAGGTTTCCTTGCCAATATTTAACCAGAAGTCAATGAGACTTCATGGGGTCCGGAGTGACTGTTAATGACCCCTCTCAGCTGTGCCACCATGTTTGATGGGCCTGTACTTAATAAGACCATAACACCAGAAGAAATAGCAACAGGACACTCAATAGGATCCTGATTGACCCGACCAATACCACGGTTGAGCCCACCGTTTACGGATTTGATACAATATTAGTATTGAAATAGGAACTGTTATGGAAGAATTACTCAATAGAGTGTTCTATAAAAAAAAATTACCAGGAGATGCAGAAATTCCCTCACGAAGTTAAAAATCACACAACACCAGGTTATAGTCCAACAGGTTTAATTGGAAACACACTAGCTTTCGGAGCGACGCTCCTTCATCAGGTGGTACGCTCCGAAAGCTAGTGTGCTTCCAATTAAACCTGTTGGACTATAACCTGGTGTTGTGTGATTTTTAACTTTGTACACCCCAGTCCAACACTGGCATCTCCTAATCATGACTATTCACGAAGTTAAACCTTAATCTTGCAAAATCAAAGCCGTGGGAGCCAGCAAAATGTCTTCCCTTCTCTTTGTTCTTCTGCAACTTATGCAGTTGCTCTTCCCGCGCTTATCGGATAACATTAGCATAGCCAATCGTGCTGGCTTGCTTTGTCTTTCTAAAACTAATCGTCGTCTGCCACACCGGTTCCCTCCATCACACTTAACCTACCACATTACAACACCATCAGCTTCAACATTAGCTCATCTCCCAGTGATTTAACCAACTTATCACAATGCACTACCATTATCTGTTACTGGAGCCCGGGAACATGATCCCAAGCCGACATTACAACACTAAGTTAACAACATTACTGGCATGATTTGGAGATGCTGGTGTTGGACTGGGGTGTACAAAGTTAAAAATTAGACAACACCAGGTTATAGTCCAACAGGTTTAATTGGAAGCACTAGCTTTCGGAGCGTCGCTCCTTCATCAGGTGGTAGTGTCGCTCCGAAAGCTAGTGTGATTCCAATTAAACCTGTTGGACTATAACCTGGTGTTGTGTGATTTTTTAACATTACTGCCACAATAACTTCCAGAGAACTTGGAGCACTAACCTGATACTTGTGTTCCCATAAATACTGCAGCGTTATTTCCTCCACTAGGTTAGCTCGGCAGAGTTTGGGTCCAAAGGTGTTTCTAAGCATCCGGATAAGGTATTCGTGGTTTGAGTCGTCCATTTCATAGTAGTGGTTGAAGTCGAGGAAGACCACCTCTTTGGTGTGAGCTGTCAAGAAGCTGTCAATCTCGATCAGACCGTCGTGAACCTTACTGCCGAACAAACCATGAATAAAATAAAGTTCCTCGCTGTCCCCGGGTTTGGTAGAAACACGGAGGTCAAAATAACGGATGCCGGCCTCCAGCTGCTCCCGAAATGTCAAGCTTTGTGTCACAGACCACCTCTTCATCATCTTCTTCCAGAAGGACCGGAAAATCCCAGCCATGTGCCTGACCACGACTGGCTGGTCCGGCCCCACGGGGGATTTTTCATCAATCCAAAAGCTAAAGGAATCGTGAGATCCTGCAGAAAGGGAAGCGGAAACGGGAAGTGGTGAGAGGACAGTTCTTAAAAGACCCTTCTCTCACTCTCAATCTCAACGCCACCCTGTGCATTCGTATTTAGCAGAAGTCCCAGCAACCTGACAGGGACACAGGGTCTGGGGCGTGCACCATGGCATCACTCCGGTGGTCAGAACGTTGTCACGGTTACCACAGGAAAACCGAATGGGAAAATTTTGACATTGCAGTGAACAACGGCAGGAACTGACAGAAATGTGCGGCCAAGATTTGGTGCCAGATTCCATGTCACATTTGCCCTGCTCTGTCCTTGACAGTTCAGCAAACTGACCCCTGACCTTGCGAGGTCCATGCAACGTTAACAGTAGCAGAGGAGATCACTCAGCCCATTAGCATGTCTGCTGTATCCATGGAGACCAAAAGCCAGAAAAACAGTTAAGTGCGTGGGGGACAGGTAGAGAGGAACGCTGTCTCCCACCACCCCTCCAAAGCTGATTCTCTGAGCTGCCCTCCCAGTGAGAATATTCCGGAAGCTGGAGGGTTTCTGACTGTGCTCTGTGCAATGTATTCCTTCACTTTGGAGGTCTGGCCCAGCTGCTGTAAAGAGCTGTATCCAGCTACAAACTAAAGTGCAAGTTAATCCCAAAATGGAAGATTGATCAGCAGTATAACTGCCATCCACTCCACAATCAACTTCAAAGGGAGAGTACATTCAATTGGAAAGTCGGAATGACTTTGAAAATATGGTCCTCACGCTAAATTAGAAGCATCATTAGTAAGGATTGGTTCATTCACGTTTCACATCAGTAGATTCAGAATGGAAGCACAGAGAGCAGCCACTTTAATTCACACACGTACGGAATCATTCAGTACATATCTGGCCCTTCAGCCCATCAAATCTGTACTACCAAAAGTAAACTACTACCTAGGATCTCACTTTCCTACACCTTGACTGTTATGACATTTCAAGTGCTCATCCATGTACTTTTGAAAGATTGTGAGGTTTCCCACCTCAACATCCCCCCCCACTCCCAGGCAGGATATTCCAAACACCCACCAAGCTCTGGGTGAACCCGTTTTTGCTGAAATCCCCTACTGCCGTTCCCATTAAAATTCTCCTCTTTGTCACTGACAATGTCACAAAAACTCAGAAACAGGCCATTCAGCCCAATGTGATCACCAAATGAGTATCTCACTCCCTGTCATTTCACAATAGCCCACAAACTTCTCCTTTTCAGATGAGGGTCGAATTGCATTTTGATAGCTCAGTGATCCTCCCTCCCCCCACACTCTCAGACAGTACAGCCCAGACCCTAACCCCTTGAGTGAACGTGCCTCCCCCCACACTCGCAGACATTACACCCAAGACCCTAACCCCTCGAGTGAGCCTGCATCTCCCCTCACTCTCAGACTGTACATCCCAGACCGTAATCCCTCGAGTGAACCTCCCTTCCCCCTCACTCTCAGACTGTACATTCCAGACCCCACCACACTCTCAGACAGTATATTCCAGACCCTAACCCCTCGTGAACCTCCCTCCCCCGACACTCTCAGACAGTACATCCCAGACACTAACCCCTCGAGTGAACCCGCCTCCCACCACACTCTCAGACAGTATATTCCAGACCCTAACCCCTCGTGAACCTCCCTCCCCCGACACTCTCAGACAGTACATCCCAGACACTAACCCCTCGAGTGAACCCGCCTCCCACCACACTCTCAGACAGTATATTCCAGACCCTAACCCCTCGTGAACCTCCCTCCCCCGACACTCTCAGACAGTACATCCCAGACACTAACCCCTCGAGTGAACCCGCCTCCCACCACACTCTCAGACAGTATATTCCAGACCCTAACCCCTCGTGAACCTCCCTCCCCCGACACTCTCAGACAGTACATCCCAGACACTAACCCCTCGAGTGAACCCGCCTCCCACCACACTCTCAGACAGTATATTCCAGACCCTAACCCCTCGTGAACCTCCCTCCCCCGACACTCTCAGACAGTACATCCCAGACACTAACCCCTCGAGTGAACCCGCCTCCCACCACACTCTCAGACAGTATATTCCAGACCCTAACCCCTCGTGAACCTCCCTCCCCCGACACTCTCAGACAGTACATCCCAGACACTAACCCCTCGAGTGAACCCGCCTCCCACCACACTCTCAGACAGTATATTCCAGACCCTAACCCCTCGTGAACCTCCCTCCCCCGACACTCTCAGACAGTACATCCCAGACACTAACCCCTCGAGTGAACCCGCCTCCCACCACACTCTCAGACAGTATATTCCAGACCCTAACCCCTCGTGAACCTCCCTCCCCCGACACTCTCAGACAGTACATCCCAGACACTAACCCCTCGAGTGAACCCGCCTCCCACCACACTCTCAGACAGTATATTCCAGACCCTAACCCCTCGTGAACCTCCCTCCCCCGACACTCTCAGACAGTACATCCCAGACACTAACCCCTCGAGTGAACCCGCCTCCCACCACACTCTCAGACAGTATATTCCAGACCCTAACCCCTCGTGAACCTCCCTCCCCCGACACTCTCAGACAGTACATCCCAGACACTAACCCCTCGAGTGAACCCGCCTCCCACCACACTCTCAGACAGTATATTCCAGACCCTAACCCCTCGTGAACCTCCCTCCCCCGACACTCTCAGACAGTACATCCCAGACACTAACCCCTCGAGTGAACCCGCCTCCCACCACACTCTCAGACAGTATATTCCAGACCCTAACCCCTCGTGAACCTCCCTCCCCCGACACTCTCAGACAGTACATCCCAGACACTAACCCCTCGAGTGAACCCGCCTCCCACCACACTCTCAGACAGTATATTCCAGACCCTAACCCCTCGTGAACCTCCCTCCCCCGACACTCTCAGACAGTACATCCCAGACACTAACCCCTCGAGTGAACCCGCCTCCCACCACACTCTCAGACAGTATATTCCAGACCCTAACCCCTCGTGAACCTCCCTCCCCCGACACTCTCAGACAGTACATCCCAGACACTAACCCCTCGAGTGAACCCGCCTCCCACCACACTCTCAGACAGTATATTCCAGACCCTAACCCCTCGTGAACCTCCCTCCCCCGACACTCTCAGACAGTACATCCCAGACACTAACCCCTCGAGTGAACCCGCCTCCCACCACACTCTCAGACAGTATATTCCAGACCCTAACCCCTCGTGAACCTCCCTCCCCCGACACTCTCAGACAGTACATCCCAGACACTAACCCCTCGAGTGAACCCGCCTCCCACCACACTCTCAGACAGTATATTCCAGACCCTAACCCCTCGTGAACCTCCCTCCCCCGACACTCTCAGACAGTACATCCCAGACACTAACCCCTCGAGTGAACCCGCCTCCCACCACACTCTCAGACAGTATATTCCAGACCCTAACCCCTCGTGAACCTCCCTCCCCCGACACTCTCAGACAGTACATCCCAGACACTAACCCCTCGAGTGAACCCGCCTCCCACCACACTCTCAGACAGTATATTCCAGACCCTAACCCCTCGTGAACCTCCCTCCCCCGACACTCTCAGACAGTACATCCCAGACACTAACCCCTCGAGTGAACCCGCCTCCCACCACACTCTCAGACAGTATATTCCAGACCCTAACCCCTCGTGAACCTCCCTCCCCCGACACTCTCAGACAGTACATCCCAGACACTAACCCCTCGAGTGAACCCGCCTCCCACCACACTCTCAGACAGTATATTCCAGACCCTAACCCCTCGTGAACCTCCCTCCCCCGACACTCTCAGACAGTACATCCCAGACACTAACCCCTCGAGTGAACCCGCCTCCCACCACACTCTCAGACAGTATATTCCAGACCCTAACCCCTCGTGAACCTCCCTCCCCCGACACTCTCAGACAGTACATCCCAGACACTAACCCCTCGAGTGAACCCGCCTCCCACCACACTCTCAGACAGTATATTCCAGACCCTAACCCCTCGTGAACCTCCCTCCCCCGACACTCTCAGACAGTACATCCCAGACACTAACCCCTCGAGTGAACCCGCCTCCCACCACACTCTCAGACAGTATATTCCAGACCCTAACCCCTCGTGAACCTCCCTCCCCCGACACTCTCAGACAGTACATCCCAGACACTAACCCCTCGAGTGAACCCGCCTCCCACCACACTCTCAGACAGTATATTCCAGACCCTAACCCCTCGTGAACCTCCCTCCCCCGACACTCTCAGACAGTACATCCCAGACACTAACCCCTCGAGTGAACCCGCCTCCCACCACACTCTCAGACAGTATATTCCAGACCCTAACCCCTCGTGAACCTCCCTCCCCCGACACTCTCAGACAGTACATCCCAGACACTAACCCCTCGAGTGAACCCGCCTCCCACCACACTCTCAGACAGTATATTCCAGACCCTAACCCCTCGTGAACCTCCCTCCCCCGACACTCTCAGACAGTACATCCCAGACACTAACCCCTCGAGTGAACCCGCCTCCCACCACACTCTCAGACAGTATATTCCAGACCCTAACCCCTCGTGAACCTCCCTCCCCCGACACTCTCAGACAGTACATCCCAGACCCTAACCCTTCGAGTGAACCTGCCTCCACCATAGGCTTTGACAGTACAGACCTAACCACGTGCTGTGTGAAGGGGATTTTCTTACATCTCTTTTTCTTCGTTTACCAATTATTTCAAATCTGCTCCATTTCATGCCTATGACATTCCAGAGCTCAGCAGATGCCCTGTTAGAGTCTGCAGCACCTTCCCTGAACAACAGACACCATTCAACATCCTGTGGGCCACAGGGGAAACACAGCAAGTCTCAAACAAGTTCCCTGTGATTGACCCTATTTTGGTGAATGGCACATTTTGAGCCCCTTACAGTGTGATGGTGGTCCGTGTTAAACAGGTTCAGGACCAGCCAGGGCCTTTGTGCAGGGGCCTGACCTCAACCAGGCCCCAGTACAAACCCTATATTCAGTTGTGGAGTGACCCAAAACAATGCTGCAAATGCCCTCGACAGACTGAGGGGACGTGCGGCAAATCACCTTCAACTCAGCAACTGGGGAGGCAGTAACTTGGCTCCACTCTTTAGGTAATTAAATAACTGACAGTTTGTTGTGAATCTGATGATAAACTATAATGCTGCAGAAATATTACTGTACTGCTACTTTGTAAAATCTCATACACTTCAAACAGAACCATAGAATCAGAGAGCGTGGAAACAGAGCCTTCCATCCAGCTCATCTGTTCTGATCAGATTTCCTAAATTAATCTAGTCCCACTTGCCAGCATTTAGCCCACACTCTTTGAAACCCTTCCTATTCATGTATCTATCCAGATGCCTTTTAAATGTTATCATTGTACCAGCCTCCATCACTTCCACTGGCAGCTTGTTCCATACACACACCGCCCTCTATGTCAAAAAAGTTGCTCCCTGGGTCTCTTTTAAATCTTTCCCCTCTCACCTTAAACCTATGCCCTCTAATTTTGGACTCACCCACCCTGGGGAAAAGAACTTGGCTATTAATGCCCCTTCACGATTTTATAAACCTTTGTAAGGTCACCCCTCAGCCTCTGACGCTCCAGGGAAAACAGCCCCAGCCTATTCAGCCTCTCCCTGTAGCTCAAACCCTCCAACCTTTGCAATATCCTTGCAAACCTTTTCTAAACCCTTTCAAGTTTTCTGTTTAGTATATGAGCTGCGTTATTGTGGGGTCGAGCTGTTTGGAATCCTTCAGGAAAGATGTCAAGCTCGATTCAAAATAAGTTTGAAGAAAAACGACTTAGAATCTTAATATTAGTCTGATAAAACATTTGACTATTGCGAAACAAAGTTTTTAACCAGCATTCAGTGAATCCTGTGCTCGCATCTATACCTGCAGAGCTGCATAGCCTCTGGTCTGCAAGTTCTCTTCCAAGTGACTCACCATCCCGACTTGGAAATATATCTCCATTCGTTCAGTGTTGCTGGGTCGAAGTCCTGGAATTCCCTCCCGAACAGCATTGCATGTCTCTCTATAGCTCGTGGACTGCAGTGGGTCAATAAGTTAGCTCACTACCACCTTCTCCCAGACTTCATCAGTGACACGCATATCCCGTGGATGAATAAAAATACTCTTTGGAGCTATCACTCTACAGACCAATGATAAAATGCCTGCGACACTCAGCTAAGTTTATTGACGACGATCAGTAACAAAGCTTATATGAAAAAGCATCCTCAGTGCTGGAAAATTAACCATAATGTTTCAGAGGAGTACAAACAGAGGTCCAATAAAAGCCATGTGATGAGATATTAGAGGCGGGGGGGGACCAAAAACATAGTCAGGTGGGCCTTGAGAGGAATGAGATTTAGGAAAAGTTTTGGCCCCAGACAGGTGATGGTATTGCTGCTCATGATGAGGGTATTCATTCAGTGTCTCCCCAATCTCTTCAGCCTCCACACACAACTTCCCACTACTATCCTTGACTGGACCTATTCCTACCCTAGTCATTAACTACCCTAGTTAAGGCGAAAGAAGTGGGAGGTGATACCTAGATGGGGGTGGCACGGTGGCTTGCACTGCTACCTCACAGAACCAGGGTCCCAGGTTCGATTCCAGCCTCGGGTGACTGTCTGTGTGGAGTTTGCACGTTCTCCCTGTGTCTGCGTGGGTTTCCTCCCATAGTCCAAAAATGTGTAGGCCAGGTGAATTGGCCATGCGAAATTGTCCGTAGTTGTTAGGAGCATTAGTCGGGGGGGTAACTTTTTCGAGGGTCGGTGTGGACTTGTTGGGCCGAAGTCAGGACTCAAATCTAATCTAATAATGGTCTTCTTGAAGCAGGTGGGAACCTCACCTCAAAGTAAGGAGAGGTTAAAGGTGTCAGTAAATACTCCTGCCTGCTGGTCCACGCAGGATCTGACTGCACATCCAGAGATTCCATCCAGGCCAGTCGCTTTTCGTGGGTTCACCCATCTGACATCTGTGGTGGTGACCCCAGGGGCACCTGAGGCTTGGCAGGGGGGGCAGGCGACATCATTTCACTGACCTTCTGTTCAAAACCTGCAGGGAACGCAGCGAGCTCATCGAAGAGGGTTGCATCGTATTCCGTGATTCTCCTCAGCTTCACTCTGTAGCCTTGCCACATTCGACGTGTGGTTAGTCTGGGATTCAAGAACAGTTTCTTCCCCGTTGTTACCAGACTCAAATATAAAAGTCGACCTTTCTCTGCGCTTTCTCAGTAGCTGTAACACTACATTCTGTTCTCTGAGCCTGGTGTACTCATGTAGGGTATGATTTGTCTGGATAACATGCAAAACAATACTTTTCACTATCTCAGTGCACGTGACAATAAAATAAAACTGAATCAAAATGAAGGTTAGAGAGAAAGGAGTTCTCAAAGAATGCAAGGGCTGCACACTGGGAGGGACTCAGTAACGGCCAGCATGACAGAGGGATGTCCTGAAATCCCCACTGACCTGTGGGAGCCTGTGGCCTGTGTGACTGACCCAACAGGAGAAAACCTCCTCAGAAACACACCCATCAAACTGAGGGATTTCATCAGGCATGTAGAGAGGTGCAGTTGAGGCACTGGAGGGAGCAGGAGACTCCGACTGGAAGACGATGTCGGTGAACCAGCACAGAGAGTCCTGGGTGAACTGCAGTCAGTGCAGTCCAGGAACCGGAGTAGCACGGATTTGCTAGGTTCATGGAGACCACTCTGGACAGCAGTGGAAAATACCATCGAAACGTTTTCGGTTAGTATAGCACGTACAAACCTTCATCCGAAATACCTCCCATCGTCCCGCATGGGGACGACGAATTCACGCATTGGTGAAAAGGTGCGTGTTTTGTGAAGAATGTAAATGAGCTGTACAAATGAAGAGTCTAATACAAGATTGGGATTATTTTTCCTCGTTAATTCATTCATGGGATGTGGACATCACTGCCAATACCATCTGAAATTACCCTTGAGAGGGCATTAAAGTTGATGTAGATCTGGAGTCACACGTGGGCCAGCCTGGGAGGGGCTTCCTTCCCTTAAAGGTCAGTATCTAAGGGGGCGAAGGAGCTGGGGTAGACCCCTCGAGCCTGCGGTACCGTTCAATAAGATCATGAAACGATGTGATTACTCCACATTCCTGGTTTCCCCTCAGTATACGTTCTCCTAATGGTTATCAACAATCTATTTCACTCTGTCTGAAAAAGATTCAAATGCTCTGCTTCCACCACCTTTTGAGGAACAAAAGGTCGAAAGACTCGACCCTCTGTGAGAAACATTTTCACCTCACCCGTGCCTTAAACGAGCAACCCCGTAATTTTAAATGATGATCCCTAGTTCAGGATTCTCCCACAAGAGGAAACGTCCTTTCCACACCCACTGGGTCAAACCCCTTCAGGATCCTAAATGTTTCAATTAAGTCACTCTTCTCAACACCAGAGGATACCGGCCTGGATTGTCTAGCTATTCTTCAGAAGGCAACCTGTTCATTCTAATTCAAGAGAGTGAGGGGGCAGAGCTGAGTGTGGAGGCCATCACTAAGGAGAAGATGCTAGAAAAATGGCCTGCAGGTGGATAAATCACCTGAACCAGATGGACTACACCTCAGAGTTCTAAAGGAGATAGCTGAAGAGATAGGGGAGGTGTTAGATTAGATTACTTACAGTGTGGAAACAGGCCCTTTGGCCCAACAAGTCCACACCGACCCGCCAAAGCGTAACCCACCCAGACCCATTCCCCTACATTTACCCCTTCACCTAACACTACGGGCAATTTAGCATGGCCAATTCACCTAACCTGCACATTTTTGGATTGTGGGAGGAAACCGGAGCACCCGGAGGAAACCCACGCAGACACGGGGAGAACGTGCAAACTCCACACAGTCAGTCGCCTGAGGCGGGAATTGAACCCGGCTCTCTGGCGGTGTGAGGTAACAGTGCTAACCACTGTGCCACCGTGCCACCTGATCTTCCAGGAATTGCTAGAGTCAGAGAGGGTTTCAGAAGACTGGAAAATCACTAATGTGACCCCCCTGTTTAAAAATGGAGTAAGGCAAAAGACGGAAAATTATAGACCAATTAACCTAACTCCTATGGTGGGTAAGATCCTGGGATCCATTGTGAAGGATGAGATTTCTGAATACCTGGAAATGTATGGTAAAATAGGGCAAACTCAGCCTGGTTTCATCATTGTCTGACAAATCTGCTGGAATTCTTTGAGGAAGTATGAGCAGGTTAGACCAAGGAGAACCAATGAATGTTATCCAGCTGGACTTGAAGAAGGTCTTTGCCAAGATGCTACACAGGAGGCTACTGAGTAAGATAAGGGCCCATGGTGTCAGAGACAAGGTGCTAGCATGGATACAAACCTGGCTGTCTGGCAGGAAGCAGAGAGTGGGGATAAAAGGGTCCTTCTCAGGATGGCAGCTGGTGACAAGTGGTGTTCTGCAAGGCTCAGTGTTGGGACCAAAACCTTTCACTTTATACAGTAACAATCTAGATGAAGGAACTGAGGGCATTCTGGCTCGGTTTGCAGACAATACAAAGATAGGTAGAGGGACAGGTAGCATTGAGGAGGTGGGGAGGCTGCAGAAGGATTTGGAGAGGTTAGGAGAGTGGGTAAAGAAGTGGCAGATGGAGTACCATGGGAAAGTGTGAGGTCATGCACTTTGGGAGGAAGAGTAGAGGATGGACTATTGTCTCAATGAGGGGAAAACTCAGAAGCCTGAAATGCAAAGAGACTCTAGTCCAGGATTCTCTCAAGGTAAACTTGCAGGTTGAGTCAGTAGTTAGGAAGGCAAACGCATTTATTATGAGATGACTTGAATATAAGATCAAGGATGTATTTCTGAGGCTGTATAAGTCTCTGGTCAGACCACATTTGGAGTATTGTGTGCAGTTTTAGGCACCATATCTCAGAAAGGATGTACTGACCCTGGAGCGTGTTCAGAGGAGGTTAATGAGAATGGGCCCAGGAATAAAAGCTTAACATATGAGGAACATTTGAGGACTCAGGGTTTAAATTTCTGGGGGTAGCACGGTGGCTCAGTGGTTAGCACTGCTGCCTCACAGCGCCAGGGGTCCGGGTTCGATTCTAGCCTTGGGCGACTGTCTGTGTAGAGTTTGCACGTTCTCTCCGTGTCTGCATGGGTTTCTTCCGGGTGCTCCGGTTTCCTCCCACATTCCAAAGATGTGCAGGTCAGGTGAATTGGCCATGCTAAATTGCCCGTAGTGTCAGGGATGTGTAGGTTAGATGCATTAATCAGGGGTAAATATAGGATAAGGGTAGGGGAATGGATCTGGGTAGGTTATTCTTCAGAGGCGGGTGTGGATTCTATGATTCTAAATTCAATGGAGTTTAGAAGGATGAAGGGGGATCTAATTGAAACATATAGAATACTGAATGGCCTGGACAGAGTAGATGTTGGGAAGATGTTTCCATTGGTAGAAGAGACAGGACCCGAGGGCATAGGCTTAGAATAAAAGGGAGACCTTTTAGAACGGAGATAAGGAGAAACCTCTTCAGCCAGAGAGTGGGGAATCTATGGAATTCATTGCCACTGAAGGCTGTGGAGGCCGGGTCAGTGAGTATATGTAAGACTGAGATAGATAGGTTCTTGAGTATCAAGGGTTACAGGGAGAGAGTTGGAGAATGGGGTTGAGAAACTTATCAGCCAGGATTGAATGGCAGAGATTCGAAGGACTGAATGGCCTAAATTCTGCTCCTACGCCTTAAGGCCTTAAATATTAGCCTGGTAAAGTCTCTCTACCTGCAATGCATTAACATCCTTCTTTAGTGAACCAGCTTTTATTTTTAACAATGATATCAGAGTCATAAATGAGACTGACTTTAAAAAGACAGATTTTAAATTTGTGAAATTTGGAATTAAGAGTCTAATGATGACCATGAATCGATTGTTGAAAAAAAGCCATCTGGTTCACTAATGTCCTTTAAGGAAGGAAATTGCCAACCTTACCTGGTCTGGCCTACATGTGACTCCAGACCCACAGTAATGTGGTTGACTCTTAACTGCCCTCTGGGCAATTAGTGATGGGCAATAAAAGATGAGCTAGCCAGAGATACCCCCATCCTGTGGAGACAAGAAAAGAAACTGTGAAGGTGCTTGAGCAGTACCAGCACCTGCACACAATGTATGGCTTTGACAAAGGGTTAAGGGAAGAGGCACTCACTCAGTCTCATTAGTCTACAAGGAAAAACTAGGGTCAATGGAAGATAAGACAGGTATCACACCAACATCACACTTTTTAATCATTCGTCTTACCAGCCCACAGCAACACATGGGACTGTATGTTTAATTGCCGGTGGTGAAGAGGGAGAAGATTTGAAAATTGCATCTTTAATCTATGGCTGACAATGATCCTCAGGACAGTTTGCGGTTTTTCCAAAGGGCCTTGGGGCTGTCCATGGTCAACTGAGGGCCCCTGAGGTTTCTGAAGCAGTTATGAGTAATGTCCAGAAAGGAAGCCTCGACAGGCCAAATATCCTGCTGACTCATGGGTAGCCCTGTCATGTGACCGGCCAAACTGGATTGATTTGGTTGATTTAGGAATGCACTAGACACAGAAGCACCCACAAGCGGGGTAAGGAGTGGCACTTAAACCTCCAAACATCTCATCAACTTGACCCATCAAGCACCAGCGATCCAAAAAATGGCAGGATCTGCGGACTGTAGGATGCATCGAACTGGAGTGAAAACAATTCATCTTCAGTTCTGAAGTCAAAGAAGGGACCTATCTGCTACAGAACAGCACTTTCAATCCAATTTTTTCTAGCTGTAGCCAAACAATCTGGTGCAGTGTGCTGCAAAGCTATGGGGGTCGATGTAGGACAGTTCTCTTCCATCTCTGTATTTTGGTCAAATTTGAGGTATTATATAACGCTGGGCCTAGCACTGCACCTTGACGAGTTGTCCATGGAAACTTTCATTATCATCACTGGTGCTCCCTTGCAGACAAGGATGACTCTCTTCCACTCTCAGGGTGAGTCTGTAGGTGGCTGTACAGACCAATGTGGTTTCCACAGGCTCTGTTACTCTTGGAACAGAATGTGGTTGCTGTGGTTCTGTTTGCCGAGCTGGGAATTTGTGTTGCAGACGTTTTGTCCCCTGTCTATGTGACATCCTCAGTGATTGGGAGCCTCCTGTGAAGCGCTTCTGTGATGTTTCCTCCAGCATTTGTAGTGATTTGTACCTGCCGCTTCCGGTTGTCAGTACCAGCTGTCCGCTGCAGTGGTCAGTATATTGGGTCCAGGTCGATGTGCTTATTGATTGAATCTGTGGGTGGGTGCCATGCCTCTAGGAATTCCCTGGCTGTTCTCTGTTTGGCTTGTCCTATAATAGTAGTGTTGTCCCAGTCGAATTCATGTTGCTTGTAATCTGCGTGTTTGGCTACTAAGGATAGCTGGTTGTGTCGTTTCGTAGCTAGCTGGTGTTGTGGTCACGGGAAAGGGTGGCATTGAGCGCCTTACGCTATTTTCGCTTGGATTCTGCTTGACGAGGTGCTTGATGCCTTCCCAGGTGCTCCACTTCCCCTTTGGACGGTCTTGGGCCAGTGATTCCCAGGTGCCTGTGGGAATGCCACACTTCGCCAGTGAGGCCTTGTGGGTATCACTGAAACGCCTCCTCTGTCCCCCTGGGCTCACCTATCATTTCGGAGCTGGGAGTAAAGCACCGGCTTGGGAATCTCGTGTTGGTCAGTGATTCCCAGGTGCCTGTGGGAATGCCACACTTTGCCAGTGAGGCCTTGTGGGTATCACTGAAACGCCTCCTCTGTCCCCCTGGGGCTCACCTGTCATTTCGGAGCTGGGAGTAAAGCACCGGCTTGGGAATCTCGTGTTGGTCATGCAGACAACATGCCCAGCCCATCGCAGCTGACCAAGGGTGGTCAGTGATGGAAATTTTATGCTGTCTTTCTCCCCCAGTCCTTCCAAGAAGCTGCCTGCTCCCTTCAGCAAGGCAACCGCAGACTCCAACATGGCTGCCGCCTGCCATTTGGAACAAGCGCCAATCAGCCAGCGCATGCCTCCATGGCGCAGAGGGTAGCTGACTGCACAGTTCGTCTCTTGACTAATCAGGACACTGACTATTCAATTTATCAGCCTTTTTTGTATTCTTTCAACCACACGAAACACATCTCAGTTCACACCATGTTGTGTGATTGAATAAAAGCAGTTCCCACTAAATTCTTTTGAATGTATTACAGCAGATGGTGAGTGCCTCTCAATGACATGACTCAATGTAGGATCGAGCTAATCTCATTCCTAATCAGCTCTGACAACAACAAATCTCCCCGTTGCCAAAAGTAGTTTCAACTTGACAGTCAATGACCAGGGCAATTAGGAAGTACGTCTGAAAACATTTCTCTTGGTGGGAGCAACTCTATCCCACATCGCACGAAAAAACTAATACATGTCACATCACTTTTAGATCTTTCATTATCGAGGCTGGGTCATGAGGAATATGCAAGGCGGAGATTGACTATATTTAATCAGTAAAGGGAATGAGGGTGATAGGGAAAAGGCAGGAAAGTGGACTTGAGGATGATCAAATCAGCCATGATCTCACTGAGTGGCAGAGCAGGCTCAAAGGGCCAAATAATCTACTCCTGCTCCTACATCTCATGGTCTTAGAGAAACACAGAAGGCACAGGGTCACTCTGTACAGAGACACACAGGGTCACTCTGTACAGAGACACTCAGGGTCACTCTGTACAGAGACACACAGGATCACTCTGTACAGAGACACACAGGGTCACTCTGCACAGAGACACACAGGGTCACTCTGCACAGAGACACACAGGGTCACTCTGTACAGAGACACACAGGATCACACTGTACAGAGACACACAGGGTCACTCTGTACAGAGACACTCAGGGTCACACTGTACAGAGACACACAGGGTCACACTGTACAGAGACACACAGGGTCACTCTGTACAGAGACACACAGGATCACACTGTACAGAGACACACAGGGTCACTCTGTACAGAGACACTCAGGGTCACACTGTACAGAGACACACAGGGTCACACTGTACAGAGACACACAGGGTCACACTGTACAGAGACACTCAGGGTCACACTGTACAGAGACACACAGGGTCACTCTGTACAGAGACACACAGAGTCACTCTGTACAGAAACACTCAGGGTCACTCTGTACAGAGACACACAGGGTCACTCTGTACAGAGACACACAAGGTCACACTGTACAGAGACACAGAGTGTCACACTGTACAGAGACACACAGGGTCACTGTACAGAGACACACAGGGTCACTCTGTACAGAAACACTCAGGGTCACACTGTACAGAGACACACAGGGTCACTCTGTACAGAGACACACAAGGTCACTCTGTACAGAGACACTCAGGGTCACTCTGTACAGAGACACACAGGGTCACTCTGTACAGAGACACTCAGGGTCACTCTGTACAGAGATACTCAGGGTCACTCTGTACAGAGACACTCAGGATCACACTGTACAGAGACACACAGAGTCACTCTGTACAGTGACACACAGGGTCATACTGTACAGAGACACTCAGGATCACACTGTACAGAGACACTCAGCATCACACTGTACAGAGACACACAGGGTCACTCCATACAGAGACACTCAGGATTACACTGTACAGAGACACTCAGGATCACACTGTACAGAGACACACAGGATCACACTGTACAGAGATACACAGGGTCACACGTACAGAGACACTCAGGATCACACTGTACAGAGACACTCAGGGTCACACTGTACAGAGACACACAGGGTCACACTGTACAGAGACAGAGACACTGTACAGAGACATACAGGGTCACACTGTACAGAGACACTCAGGATCACACTGTACAGAGACACTCCGGGTCACTCTTTACAGAGACACTCAGGATCACACTGTACAGAGACACACAGGGTGACTCTATACAGAGACATACAGGGTCACACTGTACAGAGACACTCAGGATCACACTATACAGAGACACACAGGGTCACACTGTACAGAGACACACAGGGTCACACTGTACAGAGACTCTCAGGATCACACTGTACAGAGACACACAGGGTCACACTGTACAGAGACACTCAGGGTCACACTGTACAGAGACTCTCAGGATCACACTGTACAGAGACACACAGGGTCACACTGTACAGAGACACTCAGGATCACACTGTACAGAGACACTCAGGGTCATACTGTACAGAGACACTCAGGGTCACACTGTACAGAGACAGAGACACTGTACAGAGACACACAAGGTCAGACTGTACAGAGAGAGACTGGGTTACACTGTACACAGACACAAAGGGTCATACTGTACACAGACACACTGTACAGATACACAGGGGGACACTGTACAGAGACAGAGATACTGTACAGAGACACAAAGGGTCATACTGTACACAGACACATTGTACAGATACACATGGGGACACTGTACACAGACATACAGGGTCACACTGTACACAAACACATAGGGTTACACTGTACACAGACACATAGAGACACGCTGTACAGAAACAGACAGAGTGCCCCTGTACAGAGACACACAGGGAGACATGGGGTCACACTGCACAGAAAGATACTGAGTTATACTGTACAGAGACATGGGGTCATACAGAGACACAGGATATCAAATAACCATGAGTCAGAATACAGGAAGGAGATAAGAGTGCTTGGTGTCACAGTGCAATGGTAACAATCTCTCTCACAATGTTAGCAAAACAAGGAACTGATCATTGACTTCAGGGAGAAAGGAGGAGGACACCCCCCTGTCAAGATCAACCGAGCTCAGGTGGAGATGGTTGACAGTGTCAAGTTCCGAGGAGTGATGATAACCGACACTCTGTCCTGGCCCTCCCAATGTAAATGCAATGGTCAGGAAGGCACAACAACGCCTCTTCTTCCTCAGGTGACCTAGGAAATACAGCGTGTCCTCATGGACCCTCACCACCTTTACAGATGCACTATAGAAAGCATACTGTCCGGCTGCATAACAGCCTGGTACAGCAACTGCTCTGCCCAGGACTGTAAGAAACTACAGAAAGGGATGTGTGTACAGCCCAGCCCATCCCAGAAGGCAACCTCCTATCCACTGACTCCATTTACACATCCATTGCCATGAAAGGCTGCTCACATCATCAATGACCCTCCCATCCCAGTAATGCTCTTTTCTAACCTCGTCCATCAGGCAGAAGGCACAGAAGCTTGAACACACGCACCAACAGGTTCAGGAACAGCTTCTTCCCTGCCATTATTAAACTGATGAATGGACTCTGCAACTGCAAATAATGTTGATCTTGTTTTGCCCACCTCCTGTGAATCTTTCTGTACTGCTCACAAAACAAAGCTTCTCCCTGTACCGTACTTAGGTACATGTGACTACAATAAATCAAATCTAATTAAAAGGGTCACACTGTTTAGAGACACACAGGGTCACTCTGTACAGAGATACAGTGTCACACTGTGCAGATGCACACAGACACACAGGGTCACTGTACAGAGATACAGTGTCACACTGTGCAGATACACACAGGGTCACTCTGTACAGAGATACAGTGTCACACTGTGCAGATACCACCAACAGGTTCAGGAACAGCTTCTTCCCTGCCATTATTAAACTGATGAATGGACTCTGCAACTGCAAATAATGTTGATCTTGTTTTGCCCACCTCCTGTGAATCTTTCTGTACTGCTCACAAAACAAAGCTTCTCCCTGTACTGTACTTAGGTACATGTGACTACAATAAATCAAATCTAATTGAAAGGGTCACACTGTTTAGAGACACACAGGGTCACTCTGTACAGAGATACAGTGTCACACTGTTTAGAGACACACAGGGTCACTCTGTACAGAGATACAGTGTCACACTGTGCAGATACACACAGACACACAGGGTCACTCTGTACAGAGATTCAGTGTCACACTGTGCAGATACACACAGACACACAGGGTCACTCTGTACAGAGATACAGTGTCACACTGTGCAGATGCACACAGACACACAGGGTCACTCTGTACAGAGATACAGTGTCACACTGTGCAGATACACACAGGATCACACTGTAGAGATACACAGGGTGATACTATACAGGCACACTCAGGGTGACAGTGCATAGAGACACACAGGGTCACACTGTCAGAGACACATAAAGCCACACAGGGTCTCACAGTCACAGAACACAGCGATCACTAATGACAGATACAGAGAGGGGTCACATGATACAGATAGAGCCAAAATTCACTGAGTCGAGAAAAAAACTCATCGGATGAAGTGAAATTGTTTGAATTGTCATACAAAAAGGTCCTGAGGCTAGTTATTGAAAAGCAGAAAAGCAAGGTTGTGTCCAATTGTGGACAGGGGCTGCACGGTGGCTCAGTGGTTAGCGCTGCTGCCTCACAGCGCCAGGGACCCGGGTTCAATTCCAGCCTCGGGTGACTCCCTGTGTCTGTGTGGGTTTCCTCCGGGTGCTCCGGTTTCCTCCCACAGTCCAAAGATGTGCAGGTTAGGTGAATTGCCCGGAGTGTTAGGTGCATTAGTCAGGGGAAAATATGGGAAATGGGTCTGGATGGGTTACTCTTTGGAGGTTCGATGTGGACTAGTTGTGCTGAAGGGCCTGTTTCCACACTGTCAGGAATCTAATCTACTTCAATTGCTTGCTGGGAGTGATATTTGAGGCCAGAACCAACAATATGCAGCCTCAGTGAGAATTTTGGAAACTGCACACAGACTCGGAGAGCTGGAGAGTGAATCACAGTCATATGGGAATCATACCCGTGTGATGCCAGGCAGGATGGCAAAGGATGGTGCAGGAATTGGACATTTCTATGGCATGCCAAGGCGGTACCTCAATGCAGTAGCTGTCCTGTAATACCTGGATCCAGCATTAGGAGGCAGATGGATCAGAACACACTGCACTCACACATGTTCAGTGAATGCATGGGACACACACACATGTTCAGTAAAAATGCCAAGCGCTTACATTCACATCATCAGTGAACATCTGAGGCACTCACACTCACATGTTCAGTGAATATGTACGACACACGTGTTCAGTGAACATGTGGGACACTCAGTGTTCAGTGAATATATGGCCCACTCATGTATTCAGTGAATATGCGGGACACTAACTCGCGTGTTCAGTGAATATGTGGGACACTCACGTGTTGAGTGAATATGCAGGACATGCACACTCATGTCTTCAGCACATACAAAGTGCTCACACTCATCTGTTCACTGATCACACAGCACTCCCAATCAATGAACAACGCGGTTCCCACACTCCATGTTCACTCACATGGCGAATGAACACGCGGCGCTCACATGCCCGTGTTCTGTAGCGAGTAACTCCCCTCCTGACTCGCCTGTCCACCACCTGGCACAAGGCACAGGTCAGGAGTGTGATGGAATATTCCCCACTTGCCCTGGTTGGGGGGGGGGTCGCAGCTCCAGCAAGAGGCTTGCCATCATCCAGGACAAAGCAGCCCACTTGACTGGCACCACGTCCACCAACATCCACCAGCTACTGGCACATGGTGGGAGCATGGTGGGCTACACCCTTCAATTTACAGACACCTCCCCCACCTCACCAGGTGAGAGATTCCCTACCTCCCCCCTGCCATGACAGTACTGCACACAGGAGGATCCCAGAGCCGGATCTCCCCACCCCTCTCAAGATCTAAGACACCCCTAAACCTCACAGCCCCACCCCCAGGAGTGCACAGGAGGATCCCAGAGCCGGATCTCCCCACCCCTCCTCCCCACCCCCCCCCCAAGATCTAAGACACCCCTAAACTTCCCGGACCCCCACCCGCAGGGGTGCACAGGAGGATCCCAGAGCCGGGTCTCCCTTACCTGGCACGGCCAGATTGGCGAGGGGCAGGGCGCTGAGAGCCGGCGGCAGGTTGCCCATCCAGTCGGCGTGTGGAGAGGCCGGTGCCCGGCGCTGGGATCGCGGCTCGGGCTCCCGGGCAGGAGGAGGCTGCGAGGCTCCGAGCTGGCCAAGCGCCTGGAGCAGCCGGGCAGCCCAGCCGGCTGCAGACATCCAGCCCCCGGGGGGGAAGGGGGGTGGGAGGGAGACGGGCAGCAGGAAAGCGGAGCCCCGGGGAGAGGACAGCACCGAGTTGGCACCACTCCCTGTCCCTCCTCCCTCCCTCAGCTCACGGCCGATCCTCTCATCCAGCCGGGCTCCGCAAACAGCGTCCGGAAGGATTACACCAACTCACGCCCAGTCCAGTACAGCCACCTCTCTGCAAAGGTTTCACCTCCGAAAGGGGGCTGCTCTGTCCCCCCTCACCAGGAGAGTCACCATCCCCTCACCGTCTCACCAGGAGAGTCACCGTCCCCTCACCGTCTCACCAGGAGAGCCACCATCCCCTCACCGTCTCACCAGGAGAGTCACCATCCCCTCACCGTCTCACCAGGAGAGCCACCATCCCCTCACCGTCTCACCAGGAGAGCCACCATCCCCTCACCGTCTCACCAGGAGAGCCACCATCCCCTCACCGTCTCACCAGGAGAGCCACCATCCCCTCACCGTCTCACCAGGAGAGCCACCATCCCCTCACCGTCTCACCAGGAGAGCCACCATCCCCTCACCTTCTCACCAGGAGAGTCACCATCCCCTCACCGTCTCACCAGGAGAGCCACCATCCCCTCACCTTCTCACCAGGAGAGTCACCATCCCCTCACCGTCTCACCAGGAGAGCCACCATCCCCTCACCTTCTCACCAGGAGAGTCACCATCCCCTCACCGTCTCACCAGGAGAGCCACCATCCCCTCACCTTCTCACCAGGAGAGTCACCATCCCCTCACCGTCTCACCAGGAGAGCCACCATCCCCTCACCTTCTCACCAGGAGAGTCACCATCCCCTCACCGTCTCACCAGGAGAGCCACCATCCCCTCACCTTCTCACCAGGAGAGTCACCATCCCCTCACCGTCTCACCAGGAGAGCCACCATCCCCTCACCTTCTCACCAGGAGAGTCACCATCCCCTCACCGTCTCACCAGGAGAGCCACCATCCCCTCACCGTCTCACCAGGAGAGCCACCATCCCCTCACCTTCTCACCAGGAGAG
>NC_057721.1:2208738-2210845 GCF_004010195.1 Chiloscyllium plagiosum | reverse complement strand
TCCCCATCCCACCTTCACCTCCCGTCTCTCTCTCTCTCCTCACCCCCCATATCTCTCCTTCACCTCCCGATTTTCCTGTTCTCCCCCGAATATAACTCTTGCTCTGTATCTTAGCCCCTCCCGTTCATTTGCCAGTTTTTCTCTCTCTGGGAACGCTGCCAGACCGGCCGCATGTTTGTTTTAAGGTCCCCAGCACCCGATAGGATTTTCCTACATTAGGCCAGCATCCGCCCAGATCAACCCTGTCAGGTTGCTGCCTGGCACAACGACCTCAAGGAGGTTGAGTCTGAGGTAGTGCAATCAGCACAGTTTGCGATGAGCCCACACCCTGCGACTGTACACACAGGAACATACCCAGTCTGGCACTGCCACTTCATTGCGACTGTTGTGAACAGGGGTAGCCCTGTTTAAATAACCACAAGGCAGGGAGGAATCGGGATATTGAGCATCAGCTCGATACTCCAGCTACTCGAGGATGGGTCACTGGATAAAATCCAGCAGATTGTCCAGTCACCACCCCTCATTGTACACAGAATATTAGCGGAGACACCTCCAAAAAAATATAATCAACCAAAGTGCAACCAAGACCCATTAACGTCTTTCACCCAGGAAGCCACGCTCTCCAAAATGAGAGTGAGACTTTGATGAGTGCAGAGATTGTGCATGTCTTATTCTCTGGCGTAGGGCCCTCAAAGGGTCATTTTGTTTTTATTAATGTGGCCTGGCTGGATCTGTCACTAATTGTCCAGAGGACAGTTATAAGTCAACCACATCACTGTGGGTCTGGTGTCCCGTGTGGACCAGACCAAGGTAAGGATGGCAGATTTCCTTCCCTAAATCTGATGGGTTTTTTTCCCGGAAGTTTCATGGTTATCATTAGACCAGATTTTATATTGAATTCATATTCCACCATCTGCCATTTGGATTTGAATTAAGGACATTATCTGAGCCTCTGGATGAATAGTCCAGCAATAATACTATGAGGAGGAAGGTGTTAGGTTACTTGAGGATATATGAAGTCATTGTCTCCCCAAGAACAGGCACCATATCAAAGAGATCTCCAGGTGTCCAGCTGCAATTATGACATTATTGTAGGACAAGGAGCTGAATGTATCTAAGAATTTCCACAGTCAGTGAACCAGGAAGTAGGAAGCAGGAGTCAATTCTTATAAATGCTGCAAAAATAAAAATTGGGACATGCACATTAGACGTTCAAATATCATAAATCAATGTTGTGACAGGAGCAGTGATGTTGCACAGAGATCAGTGCTGGGTCCCTTATTGTTTGTGATATTCATAAATGATGTGGAATAGAATGCAGAAGGAGTGATAAATAATTTGTGGATGATACTAAGATTAGCTGGGTAGCTGAAAGCGAGGAGGAAGGTGTTAGGTTACTTGAGGATATAAACAGATTGGTCAGATAAGCAGATTAGTGACAGATGGAATTTAACCTGAGAAGTGTGAGGAAAGACACTTTGGAAGATGGAAAAACACAAGGGAGTAATCAATGAATGGCAAGACATTAGGAAGGTCAGAGGATTTGATTTTTGATTTTGATTTATTATTGTCACAAGTACAAGGTAGAGTGAAAGATTTTGTGAGAGAAAGGAAACCTCGCAACCTTTTAAAAAGTACTTGGATGAGCACTTGAAATGTCATAACATTCAAGTCTGTGGGTCAAATGGCTCAGGGGTTAGCACTGCTGCCTCACAGCACCAGAGTCGATTCTAGCCTCGGGCGACTGTCTGTGTGGTGTTTGCACGTTCTCCCCGTGTCTGCGTGGGTTTCCTCTGGGTGCTCCGGTTTCCTCAGAGTCCAAAGATGTGCAGTAAGGTGAATTGGAGGTGCTAAATTGCCCACAGTGTGAGGTGCATTAATCAGAGGGAAATGGGTCTGGGTGGGTTACTCTTCGGAGGGTTGGTGTGGACTTGTTGGGCTGAAGGGCCCGTTTCCACACTGTAGGAAATCTAATCTAAATGTGGGAAAATTGAACTGGGGTAGGTACTGGTATGATTTTGGCGACACATGGATGAAGCAACCCCACCATCATGTGGCTGAACCCTTTAAGGCCCCTTCCCACTCCCCCAAGGACCTGCAGGTCCTG
>NC_057721.1:2199860-2208238 GCF_004010195.1 Chiloscyllium plagiosum | reverse complement strand
GGTGGGATTTGAACCTGGACTTCTGGCCCAGAGGTAGGGACACAGCCACTGCACTTCAGGGTGCCAGCACATGTGGTCAAGTAACAATCTGATCACTGCTGTCCACGTCTGTTTATTGACCCTTGATTGACGTAATGGCTCCCAGTAACCTTTCTCCCATTATTGATTTGCAGTTGTCGCTTTACACGACCCCGGACACAAACTATCAATTTGTGGAGGCGAAACCAAGCCCGCTTGAAGAGAGAATCTCCGAACTCCGCAAGTTAGCTACTGCACACACCGCAGGGCTCCAGGTACCACCGAATTCTCTCACTCTGCCCTCTAGAGGATGGGCTTGAAATGCTTTGAAGCCGCACTGTTCAGCACTGTAGTTCCTGTCCACCTTGTTGCCTCAAGGAATGAGAATAATAATTGTGGCTCTGTTTCTGCCAAAATCACGCGTGTCGAGGCTCACTGATTATTTCTTCCCTATTGTGGATCTCTTTGGATCGGGAGAGAAGTGGTTAATCTCTGGGCTGCTGCCGTGTTCCACATTCAACTCCCACTGAGTGGGGGATTTATCAGTTCCCTAACAGGAAGAGGTTTCCACGGTCAAGACTTTCTGAATCCAAGTATTGTAACTGTGATCCTGCAGAGACCAGAGGACAGGAGCTTTGCAAAACAATGTTTTGCTTCTCTTTCGGTTTGACCCTGGCCAAACTCCATAAAAGGCATTCTGATACTTATCCTACCCTGTGTCAATGAGTCTTCAGCTTTCTGCTTTGCAGTTCTAGCTGATCACACTCACTGTCAAAATTGCCTTCCTGACGATCATGATCCATTTCAGTGGATGGAAGGCGAAAACATTGCTGGTTCAAGAGCCTAGGCAACGATGCCCTCATCCCAGAAAAAGAGCAGCTTGTGAGAGATTAGTGAATCCCTTCTTGCCAAGGGTGAGACTGTCCATTCAGCCACCACTGTTGTCTGACTTCCCTCTTCGTACTTCCAAAGCCAAACATCCCAATCCTGCTCCCACCTTCAGCCAATTCGATTCACTCCACGTGATATCAAGAAACGGCTGGATACTGCAAAGACCATGGGCCCTGACAACATTCTGGCAATAGCACTGAAGATTTCTGCTCCAGAACCTGCCTCTCCTTAGCCAAGCTGTTCCAGTACAGTTACACATGTCTATGTCCAGTTACAACATTGGAATCGACCTAACAGTTGCCCAGGTATATCCTGTGTACAAGAAGCAGGACAAACCCAACCCAGCCAATTACTACCCTATCAGTCTATTCTCGACCATCAGTAAACTGATGGGAGGGTCGTTGAAAGTGCTTTCACGGGGTACTTGTTCAGCAGTAACCTACTCAGTGATGCTCAGTTTGGATTCTGCCAGTTCCTGATCATCAGAAAGTCAGAGGTGGGGATATTCGCACAATGTTGGGCACCAGTTGCAACTCCCCAGACAGTGAAGCAGTTCATGCTCAAACACAACAGGATCTGGACAAAGTCCACGGTTCAGAGATGGCAAGTAATGGTACAGTGGCTCAGTGGTTAGCACTGCTACCACACAGCACCAAGGACCTGGGTTCAATTCCAGCCTTAGGCAACTGACTTTGTGGAGTTTGCACATTCTCCCCGTGTCTGCGTGGGTTTCCTCCGGGTGCTCCGGTTTCCTCCCACAGTCCAAAGATGTGCAGGTTAGGTGAATTGGCCATGCTAAATTGCCCAGAGTGTTCAGAGATATGTAGGTTAGGTGCATTAGTAAGGGGAAATGCAGAGTAATAGGGTCTGGATGGGATGCTGTTCAGAGGGTCAGTGTGGACTTGTTGGGCCAAATGGCCTGTTTCCACACTGTAGTGATTCTGTGATATTATATGATATGAGTGATTAGTATCATATGTGTCAGGCAATGATGATAACAAGAAAAAATCTGAACCTCTTGCCGTTCAGTGGCCTTGCCATTGCTGAATCTTAAACATCCTGGGATTTTTATTTGAGATGGAACCTCTTATCCCGACTCCTCTATATCTGACTGACAAACAACCCAAATGCAGCAACCTTCTCCATCTGACTGACTGACTAAACTGGATGGTTCAGTAACCCTTCAACTATTCTGAGTGACCCTTTGAAAACATTGTCTAGAGGGTGAGCTACAATGTTGAATACTATAAAGGTTTTAGAAATGTCAAGTGTCGCAACCCCTCAGAACGCTTGGTTCCCTGAGATTGCTAGGTGAAAGTGAGGGCTGCAGATGCTGGAGATTAGAGTCGAGAGTGAGGTGCTGGAGAAGCGCAGCAGGTCAGGCAGCATCCGAGGAGCAGGAGAATCGACGTTTCAGGCAAAGGCTCTTCATCAGGAATGAGGCTGTGAGCCGAGACCTCATTCCTGATGAAGGGCTTTCGCCTGAAACGTCGACTTTCCTGCTTCTCGGATGCTGCCTGACCTGCTGTGCCCTTCCAGCACCTCACTCCCTGAGATTGCTGTCTTATGTAGTACAACTTAGGTGCAAAAATGATTGCTATCCCAGACTTTGATCCCTAAGTGCTGGGTCAGGATGAAGTTAAAGAAAATAAGTGGGCACTTGAATTTCTCCTTTGTGTGCAGATCTTTCTTTCTTGAATCACGTCTGATTTCTTCCTTCTAGGATGCCTACACAACAGTGAAGCCTAAAATGGAAAACACGCTTCAGTTTGGAAAAGGTAATCATTCCTCAGTGTGCTGTCACCCTCCTCTGCATTTTGTACAGCATGAGAAAAGGTGGCATTGAAGTCATCGAGATGCCCAGACAAATGTTCTGGGAATGCGGGTTCATATCTCACTGCAGTAACTGGTGAAATTTGAATTCAGCTCATAAAATCTGGCATATAAAGCTCACTTTCAGTGATGATAGTTGTTGTGGGAATCATCGATTATTGTAAAACCCATCTGGTTCACTAATGTCCTTTTGGGAGGGCAATCTGCCAGCCTTACCTGGTCTGGCCTCTATGTGACTCCGAAACCTCAGCAATGTGGTTGATGCTTAATTGCCTTCTGAAATGGCCCACTCAGTCCAAACGGCAAATAGAGACGGGTAACAAGTACTGTTCTTTTTTGCAAGGATAAAGAGATAATGGATAGCACGGTGGCTCAGTGATTCGCACTGCTGCCTCACAGCATCAGGGTCCCAGGTTCAATTCCGGCCTCAGGCGACTGACTGTGTGGAGTTTGCACATTCTCCCCGTGTCTGCGTGGGTTTCCTCCGGGTGCTCCGGTTTCCTCCCACAGTCCAAAGATGTGCAGGTCAGGTGAATTGGCCATGCTAAATTGCCCGTAGTGTTAGCTGCATTAGTCAGAGGGAAATGGGTTTGGGTGGGTTGCTCTTCAGAGGGTAGGTGTGGACTTGTTCGGCCGAAGGGCTGTTTCCACACTGTAGGTAATCTAACCTAATCAAAACTTCCACATCCTTCCTATAATGCGGTGACCAGAACTGTACTCAATACTCCAAGTGTGGCCACGTCAGAGTTTTGTACAGCTGCAGCATGACCTCGTGGCTCCGAAACTCAATCCCTCTACCATTAGAAGCTAATACACTGTATGCCTTCTTAACAACCCTGTCAACCTGGGTGGCAACTTTCAGGGATCTATGTACCTGGACACCAAGATCTCTCTGCTCATCTACACTACCAAGAATCTTACCATTAGTCCAGAACTGGGTATTCTTATTAGTCCTTCCAAAGTGAGTCAACTCTCACTTTTCCACATTAAACTCCATTTGCCATCTCTCAGCCCAGCTCTGCAGCTTATCTACGTGCCTCTGCAACCTGCAATATCCTTCAGCACTATCCACAACTCCACTGACCTCAGCGTCATCCGCAAATTTACTAACCTATTCTTCTACGTCTGACAAACCGCAGTGGCCCCAAAACAG
Organism: Chiloscyllium plagiosum; assembly: GCF_004010195.1. NCBI lineage: Eukaryota > Metazoa > Chordata > Chondrichthyes > Orectolobiformes > Hemiscylliidae > Chiloscyllium > Chiloscyllium plagiosum. The sequence continues at coordinate 2,204,343 of NC_057721.1, read as the reverse complement.
ATCCTTGCATTATATCATGAGTAATTGAACTCCAGGGTAAACATTTCCCATCAACCACCACCCTCTGTCTTTTTTTAGCTAGCTAATTTCTGATCCAAATCGCTAAATCACCCTCAATCCCATGCTCTCTGTATTTTGTGCAATAGCCTACCGTGTGGAACCTTATCAAACACCTTACTGAAATCCATATACACCACATCAACCGCTTTACCCTCATCCACCTGTTTGGTCATCATCTTAAAAAAACTCATTTGTGTGGCATGATCTACCCTTCGTAAAACTGTGTTGACTGTCCCTAATCAACTTATTCCTCACTAGATAATTATAAATCCTATCTCTTATAACCTTTTCCAATGCTTTACGCACAACCGAAGTACGGCTCACTGGTCTGTAATTACCAGGGTTGCCTCTACTTCCCATCTTGAACAAGGGAACAGCATTTGCTATCCTCCAGTCTTCTGGTACTATTCCTGTAGACAACGACAACCAAGATCAAAGTCAAAAGCTCTGAAATCTCCTCCCTGGCTTCCCAGAGAATCCAAGGATAAATCCTAGCCGGCCCAGGGGACTTAAGTATTTTCACACTTTCCAGAATTGCTAACACCTCCTCCTTTTGAACCTCAATCCCATCTCATCTAGTAGCCTGTATCTTCATATTTTCTTCGACAACATTGTCTTTTTCCAGTGTGAATATTGACAAAAAATATTCATTTAGCGCTTCCCTATCTCCTCAGACTCCACACACAACTTCCCACTACTATCCTTGATTGGCCCTAATCTTTCTCTAGTCATTTATTTAGGGTTTTCCTTGATTCTACTCACCAACGACTTCTCATGTCTCCTCCTGGCTCTTCCTAGCTCTCTCTTTAGGTCTTTCCTGGCTAACTTGTAACTCTCAAGCACCCTAACTGAGCCTTCATGTCTCATCCTAACATAAGCCGCCGCCTTCCTCATGACAAGAGCTACAACTTCTTTAATAAACCACGGCTCCCTCATTCAGTCAGTTCCTCCCTGCCTGACAGGTACATACTTATCAAGGATACGCAGTAGCTGTTCCTTGAATAAGCTCCACATTTCAATTGTGCCCATCCCCTGCAGTTTCCTTCCCCATCCTATGCATCCTAAATCTTGCCTAATCGCATCGTAATTGCCTTTCCCCCAGCTATAACTCTTGCCCCGCGTTATATACGTATTTCCATTGCTTAAGCAATTTCCATTGCTTAAGTAAACATAACTGAATTGTGGCAACTATTGCCAAAGTGCTCACCTACCTCCAAATCTAATCCCTGGCAGGGTTCATTACCCAGTACCTCGCCCCTTGTTGGCGAAGGGGTGGGGGAGGGAGGGGGTGGCAGAGGCGGGGTGCTGAGATGTCTTATTTTTATGCATTGAAGGGTCGTGGGTGGTGTTAGCTTGGCTGGGAGCTCAAAGGCAACTAGGTTGACAGGCAATAAATATTGGCCCGGTCAATGATGCACATACCCCATGAGTGAATAAAAAGGCAAAAGAAAATTAACCCTACCATTCGGGGCTCAGTTCTTGAGCGTATCTTGGAGTGAGATGAGCAAGCATTCAGTTACCTGGCTTAGATCAGTGTGTCCCATCTCCAGTCAGATGGAACTCACTGCTGGGGGTGTGGGAGCATCGAAGATACTATTCCCAAGGCAATGAATGTATCATTTGTAGTTTAAAAGCCGGGGGAATTGAGGGTGTTGAGATTAATTCAAAGACCTGGTGGACTGGGATGGTGCTGACATCTTGCTTTGCCTTTGGTAGATGGCTATGCCTTTCTGAAGAGCCCACCAGCTGGATTCTACCCACGTGCTGGAGTCATCGCAGTGGCTGGAGTAGCTGGCCTCCTCCTCGCTGGGAGGGGTAGGAGCTGAAAGGAAACCTTTACTTCATATGTCCTTTTATGGGTGCAGCCACTGAGAAGGTGGTGACACTGTGGTAATGTCACTGGCCTAGGAACCCAGAGGCATCAGCGAATGGTCCCTGGATATGGTTCAAATCCCACCGTGGCATGAGTGTTGGAATTTTAAATTGAAGGAATAAGTCTGGAATCAGAAGCTCATCTCCGTCATTGTGACCAGGAACGAATCGTTGCCACTTCTTGGCCCAGGCCTGGATATTGACCAGACCTTGTTGCATGGGGAAATAGAGTTGGATTGTAAATTATTCGATCTCCAGCACTGATCTCTGTGATACGCCCTAACTATTCTTGCCAATCTAAGAACGACCCAATTAATCCAACTGCTTGCTTTCTGTTAGCTAGTCAATCCTTAATCCAACTTAATGTGTTACACCATGTACCCTCTGATCTTGTGTAGTAACCTTTAACCTGGCCCTTAATGAAAGTCCTTCTGAGAATTCAAGTCCAACATATCCCCTTTGTCCAAAACCATGTACCTTCTTCAAAGAACTCTAATGATTATTTCCCTCCTTGTTGATCTGATCACTTTAAGATGTGACGGTGGTTGACTAAAATGGTGGACTGAGAGTGATGTGCTCCTGAGATTCAGGCTTCCTTGTAAATTTACTTCTGGATTTCTTTGAGCAATTACAGTGTTTTAAAAGAGATTTGGATAAGTACATGAATAAGAAATGTTTGGAGGGATACGGGTCAAGTGCAGGCAGGTGGGCTCAGTTTAATTTGGGAACATGATCAGTATGGACTGGTTGGACCAAAGAATCTATTTCCACGCTGGGAGAAAGTGATGCTCCAGAATCGGAGTTGAAAAGTGTAGCACTGGAAAAGCACAGCCGGTCAGACAGCATCCAAGGAGCAGGAGAGTCAGCGTTTTGTGCATAAGACCGTTATCAGGAATGTGGGGAAGAAAGGGAGCTGAGCGATAAATAGGAGAGTGGGAGTGGGCCTGGGCTGAGGGGCGGGGGTTGCAGAAGGTAGTTGGAAAGGTGATAGGTGAATGCAGGTGAGGGGTAATGTGATAGGTCGATGGGGAGGGTGGAGCAGATAGATGGGAAGGAAGATGGATCGGTGGGACAGATCAAGAGAGCGGTGCCCTGTGCAGGGTTGGATCTGGGATGAGATAGGGGGAGGGGAGATTTGGAAACTTGTGAGGTCGGCGTTGATGCCATGTGGTTGAAGGGTCCCAAGGTGGAAGATGAGGGTTCTTCCTCCAGTCATTGGGTGGCTTGGATTTGGCAGTGAACGAGGCCCATTACTTGCATGTCCTTGGTGGAATGGGAGGGAGTGTTGAAGTGGTTGGCCACAGGACAGTGGGGTTGTTGTTGGATGCATGTATCGCAGAGATGTTCCCTGAAACACTCCGTGAGTTGGCGTTCTGTCTCCCCGATGTAGAGGAGACCACATTGAGAGCAATAGATACAGTAGATGAGGTGGGTGGATGTGTAAGAAAATCTATGTTGGATTTCTGTCTGCTGTTCTCTGCTGACCTCCGATTTGTTTGATCTCATTTGTTGCACTTTGATAGGTTCCCGGGTAAGAAAAGTGCTTTATTCATGTGGGTTTGTTGCAGCTTGTGGCTCTCTGTATTATCCTGAAGAAACAGTCAAAGCTGCAAAGGTAAGTGCATTAATTCTTGTTGTTTCAAATGGCAACACACTGATCTGTTAAATACTCCACAAAGATTTTTCTAATGTCTTTTTATGTGATTAAAAGATATTAGTATTTTCAAAGTAGGTTTTATCTCTGCCTTAAAGTCTCCTGGATGGTTTATTAAAAACTGTTATAGATACAGATGGATTGGTCAGATCAGTGGTAGACAATAGACAATAGGTGCAGGAGTCGGCCGTTCTGCCCTTCGAGCCTGCACCACCATTCAATATGATCATGGCTGATCATCCTTAATCAGTATCCTGTTCCTCCCTTATCTCCATAACCCTTGATTCCACTATCCTTGAGAGCTCTATCCAACTCTTTCTTAAATGAATCCAGAGACTGGGCCTCCACTGCCCTCTGGGGCAGAGCATTCCACACAGCCACCACTCTCTGGGTGAAGAAATTTCTCCTCATCTCTGTCCTAAATGGTCTATCCCGTATCTTTAAGCTGAGTCCTCTGGTTCGGGACTCACCCATCAGCGGAAACATGTTTCCTGCCTTCAGAGTGTCCAATCCTTTAATAATCTTATATGTCTCAATCAGATCCCCTCTCAGTCTTCTAAACTCAAGCTTATACAAGCCCAGTCGCTCCAGTCTTTCAGTGTAAGGTAGTCCCGCCATTCCAGGAATTGACCTCATGAACCTATGCTGCACTCCCTCAATCGCCAGAATGTCTTTCCTCAAATATGGAGACCAGAACTGCACACAGTACTCCAGGTCTCACCAGGGCTCTCTCACTATGGAGAGGAGAAAGTGAGGTCTGCAGATGCTGGAGATCAGAGCTGAAAATGTGTTGCTGGAAAAGCGCAGCAGGTCAGGCAGCATCCAGGGAACAGGAGAATCGACGTTTCGGGCATAAGCCCTTCTTCAGGAATGAATGGGCCCTTCATAAGCCCTTCA
>NC_057721.1:2193163-2199728 GCF_004010195.1 Chiloscyllium plagiosum | reverse complement strand
GAAAGATCTTGTTCTCTCGGATGAGCCTAAGGTCCTCGAGTTCTTTCATCAGCGCTGCAATATGCTCTGTCAGTGGCTGAACGTGCACACACTTTCCACACTTATATGAGCCAGACACACCAGAGTCGTTGACCTCCCACATCAAGCACGTCGCACACTGAACCAGCTGGGCAGTCATGTCTTCACCCTCTTCAAGCGTAATCACTTCACTCAACCTCCTTGTCAAAGACTCCTGAGCTAAAGCCTCACTCTTCAATCCACAGGAACTTCCTTAAACCCTCTTTTTGGGGCAAGTCTGTGGACTTTTAATTTAGGTTAGAGGAGAAGGGAGTGAGGGAGGCCCTACTTTGTAGGACCTGGGGTCTCGAACACACCCACTCAAATAACAATCACTTACCTTCCCGAACGGCTTTGCGCTCCGCCTTCACTTCTGGTAGATGGTATTTAACCCTGATACGCGTGAGATGATGCACTTTGGAAGAAAAAGATGAGATGAGGGAGTATTTAATGAATGACAGGACACTGAGTATTTCAGAGGAACAGACGGATCTTGGGATAATTATTCACAGATCCCCGAAGTAGACAGCTCACATGAATAGGGTAGTTAAGAAGGCATATGGAACACTTGCTTTCATCAGTCTTGGCAAAGAGTATAAGAGGGAGGAGGTAATGTTGGAGTTGTGCAGAGCATTGCTCAGGCCAGAGTTGGAGTACTGTGTACAGTTCTGGTCACCTCACTACAGGAAGGATGTGATAGCACTAGAAGGGGTACAGAGGAGCTTCACCAGGATGTTGCCTGGACTTGAGATATTGAGCTATAAGGAGAGACAAGACAGGCCTGTACTGTTTTCTTTTGAACAGAGAAGACTGCAGAAGGACATGATTGAGGTGTATAAGATTATGTGGGGTATGGACAGGGTGGATAGAGAGCAGCTGTTCCCCTTGGTTGAGGGGTCAATCATGACAGGGCATAGTTTTCGAGTAAGGGCAGGAGATTCAGAAAGGACTTGGGAAAAACGTTTTCACTCTTGCCTGGGAAGGTAATGGGGCTGGCAACCTTACAACCTTAATTTGGATGAATCCTTCAAATAACATAACCTTCAAGCATACGGGACAAGTGCAGGAAATTGGGATTAGTGGTAGTTATGTTGGCGTAGACTCAATGGGTTGAAGGGCCTTTCCTGTTCTCTATAAATCTAAGTTGTCATCTGAATTTTCACAACCTCAGAAGCTCCCAAAGTGTTTTGCAGTTGATGTTGTTATCCCTACAGAGCACTTACTATTGGAATGTAGGGAAACACAGCGGCCAATTGATGCAGAGCAAGCTCTTGTGAACAGCAGTGTTTGGTGGGATTGCTTGTATTTAGGTGGTGATTGAGGGATACGTATTGGTCAGGACACAGGGCAGTTCTTCTTCAAAACCCAGTAATGCTTTTGAATCTAACATCTGAGAGGGTGCGCAGGGCCCCTGTATAATATCTCATCTGAGTTTGACTCCTTAATCAGTGTGAATGTCTTGAATAACACAACCAAATGTCAGTTCGGATTTTGTGTTAAAGTCCCTAAACAGGACTTGAAGCTGTGACCTTCTCGCTCCGAGATGAGAGAGCTACCCACTGAGCCATGGCTGACACCATTATTACCCAGCCAATGTTTTCGTCATCTCTGTTGAGGAATAAATATTAACCTGGATACCCATAGAGCAGGTGGGATAATAAAAAGCATGGGGATTAAGGCAGAGAGTGGAAGTGACTCAGGATGGGATATTAAAAGATACAGGACTTGAGGGGGAGAGTGGGAGTGACTGGATAAGATATCAGAGGGTGCAGGGGAAGAGTGAGAGGAGACTGCTGGAGAAGAGCTGAGTGTTGTTGGGCTGACTGTCACTGGGATTTCTGGCTCTTAATACAAAGCTGTGATGGTTACTGTGTTTATGCAGTAAGTTAGATTGGGCGCAGTAATATCCGGTGTGATCCAGCTTGGTCAGTGCTCTAAGGGCATGTTGGAGAGATGAGCTGCACTGACAATGAGTGTGCTTGTGGTGATATGCAGCCCCCTTTGTATGTGCAGAGTGTCGTTGATTATCTGTTTTGTTTTATTCAGCTGGCCACTACAACTGTTTATGAATTTTCAATGCAAGCATACTTAACCATTGAGTCCCTGTGGAAAAAGAATACACAGAGGGAACAAGGACCTGTCCCAACACTCAATAACAATCAGGTATTCTAGCTGTGACATTTATAACTGTGTATGACTGCGATTAAATATGGGAGAATCGCTGACACTGGTAAATAGAGAGAGACTCTCAGGCTGAACAGAGGGGATCTGGGCAGAGGTGACCCTGACCAGCTCTGAGTGTGACCCTGATTCTAACCCTGGACAGCTCTGAGTCTTGCCCAGGCCTGACCCTGTCCCTGACCCAGGGTGTGTGGTGCTCTAGCTCCATGTGAAAACGCTGAGGGTAGTCATGTGAGCTGCTGGCGGTCTGATCCAAAAGGTCACATCAATTAGAAAGTCATGTTGACCGCTGAGGAATGATGAGGATTAAACATCTTAATATTTGTGCTGAATTTTGTCACCCTGAAAATAACTGGAGCTTTCGTGCTTTTTAAAGGCTGGAGATGCTCAGCGGTCGGGTGAGAACACTTCCTCCTGAACTCCGTCAGTCAGCGGTATGTATGGTTTGACTTACAAGCCTCCTTTTTATATTTGTCCAGTGGCACTTGTGTGCTTGGGGAGTTCAGACAGAACTGTGCTTGTCAGACAGCAAATTATTGAGCCTGGCAACCTTCAAAGACAAATGAGTGGGGGAAGTGTTTTCATTTCTGTCCTGCTTGGAATGAACCCCATCAGCCTTCACAAAGAAAATGTGACAGGCTTCATGTTGGAGACGTGCCAGGCAGCAGCAGGCTGTGAAAACACCACTGTCGTTTGTGGCTGATTCATTGCCGGGAAGCAGTCACCCCCAGATCCCTCCTCGTGATGTTCCTCATCATGTCACAACTTAGTGTTCAGGGCATTTCCGTTCAACCTGACAGACCCCATCCTTAAAACAGTGGTCGATTTACAACCAGCCTAGACACCTGGCTGAACAATCCAGATGATTTGTGTTTCAAATCGTATTACCATGGCGGTTTGTGAATGCAATCACAGTCTTGGAAGACAACCAACTGTAGGATGCAGTATGGCACACTTGCATGTACCAGAAGCAAGATATGTTAGTGCACAGAACCCTGTTCTTCACAGACAGAATGAACATGTAGACATACTGTGCCTGTTTCAACTCAGAATAGGTGGCACCCATCTGATGATTCATTTCTTAGGGCAATATCCTAACCTAGAAAAATCATCCTGCTCCCTCAGTCTCCTCTGTTCTCGAGGAAGGAGCACAGCGTCTTCAACATTTGAGTAGGTATTAACCTCTGTTTTGAAGTCAGTCGAATAAATGTTCAGTATTATTCCACGCTTTTCGTAATGTGACGAGCAGGACTGTTGACAGTCCTCCAAGTGTGGTCCAACCTGAGATTTTGGTACCGTCTGAAGGTCTCACATTGGTGTGAAGAATGGAAAAGCAGAATTCTACTCAAATGGAGAGAGGCACCAAACTCAGTGTTACAGAGGGGTCTGGCTATCCTGATAGACAGCTTACAAAGTTAGATTGTTGGTGTTTGGGAGGATAGATGGAATGTTCATTGCAAAGGCAATGGAATTTAAGATTTAGTGAGCCTGCATCCAGAGCATTGAGGACAGGTTTAGTATCCTTATTTAAGGAGGAATAAACTGCTTTGTGAACCCCAGAGAAGGGTGTACAAGGCTAATTCTGGGCTGAAGGTGTTTACTTTATGAGGATAGGTTTCGATCATAGTGGCTCAGTAGTTAGCACTGCAGCCTCACAGTGCCACGAACTCGGGGTTTGATTCCACCCACGGGCAACTGTCTGCATGGAGTTTTCTCTGGGTACTCCAGTTTCCTCCCACAGTCCCAAGATGTGCAGGTTAGGTGGATTGGCCATGCTAAATTGCTCGTAGTGTCCAGGCTAGTTGGATTAGCCAATTGGAAATGCAAGGTTACAAGGATAGGTGTGTCTGAGTGGGCTGCTGTCTCGATGGTCACTGTGGGCTCATGGGCTGAGTGCCTTGCTTCCACGTTGTAGGGATTCTATGATTCTTTGACCACTTTTCCAATGTTAGGTGCATGCTGTACCCCTATCAGCATAACCAATCCCATTTTTATATTTCATTACATTCAAGACCCTCGTTCTACTGCCATGATCAGTTTTGTGAGACTGCTTTTGGTACCAGCCCTCAGATGTTAGTAAAGAGGACTTTGCACTGTCAACAGGACTGTTTTTGGCATTGTCGTTTCCAGTGCCGAGGTCAACATCTGCTGGTCTGTTCAGTTTAATTCCTCTCTTTGAGATGTTTTTGCAGTTAGCTGCCCTCTGAAATTACCTCAGTTGAACCCAAGAGTCAACCACATTGAAATTGGCCAGACCAGGTAAGGACAGCAGATTTCCTTTCCAAAAGGTGAACCAGATGGGATTTTAGTCAACTGATGGTTTCTCGATCGTTAGATGTTTAACTCCAAATTTATTGCCGTCTACCATGTTGGGATTTGAACATAGCAGTACTGCTGGGCCATCTGTTACATTCAATTTCCCCCTTCTCACTATGCTGTACATATAGTTTTATAGAAAGAGTTGTTCGAGATAGAGATGGAGAGATGCTTCCATATTAAAAATATGTAACGGCACATTGAAATCATTAAGAGATATGCATAGGGATATGCACACGAAAATTAGAAACATTGTTTTTAGGGATGCCACAGGATGTTGAACTATAAGATCAGGTATGATCTTAATGAATGGTGGAGTGGGTTCCAAGGGCAAAATGACTTTCTTCTTATATTTGTTCTGTCCTTTTTGAGAACCCCGACAGTGTGAAAAGATGCCATTCAGCCCAATGGGTCTGCAGTGACCCTCCAAATCCCACCCAGATTTAAGTCTGAGGCAAGGAGGAATTTCTTCTCTGAGAGGGCTTCGAGTCTTTGGAACTCCTTGCCACAGAGAGCTGTGGAGGGCCCTCTGTATAGTTAAGATTCTCGATCAGTTGGGCAATGAAGGGGAAACAGCAGTGAAGTGAACATGAGGAATATTGGATCAGCCATGATCTTATTGAGTGGTGAAGCAGGCTACTCCAGTTCCTATTTCTTATAGTCTTAAAGAGGCAAAATTACTCAGACAGTAGGGGCTAAGGGAAAGGAATGCTTTTGATGTTTGCACCCTCTTAAGAGTGCAGATGTCAGAGAATGGGAAGTGTAGGCATCCTAATGGAAGGCCCATTGTCCCAAAGTGTTGCAGTCCCAAAAAAGCAGTCCGTGGAGCTTGCGATGGCACCTTCCTTGGATTTGGGGTCCGACCAAGCAGGAAAGAATTTTAAAAGTACATAATTCAGATGGATCGCTAGTCCTCGAACCACTCTCTTAGCTCAGCCACTAGGTGCTTGCGCACATTCCTCGCCATCCTTCAACCCAAGTCCAGTTGACAGGCATTCCCTCTGCTGTCACATCCTCCCATCAGAAAACCTACCCTCCCCACCTCTCCCAGACTCAAAGGAAAATTAACTTGTGTATTTTTCAGCCAGGCACCTGAGAGAGAGGATATCTTTCTGCTGCTTTCTCAAGACAAAGCATGTGTCTTCTAGCAAGTTGTCGAATGGAACAATTGGACCCATGATTGAAGCGATATTTTCCCTGTGAAACAGAAGGATCTTGAATCATTATTATTTATGACATTAGCAGAGAGTTGATTATTTTTGTTTGTGAAGCTGACAAGTGAGAAATATTTGTGTATATTTAATATGCTGCAATAAAAATCCAACAGTCTCACCAAATATCTGTTTGTTCATGTGTGCAGGATTACACGGAGGCTCATCTGTATATTTCACTGGAGCTACAATTCCCAAAGATCATTTAGGAGAAAGTGAGGACTGCAGATGCTGGAGATCAGAGCTGAAAAATGTGTTGCTGGAAAAGCGCAGCAGGTCAGGCAGCATCTCCTGCTCCTTAGATGCTGCCTGACCTGCACTTTTCCAGCAACACATTTTCAGCCGAAAGATCATTATTCTTTCTGCACAAGTATTTCCTGTGGCTCAGTAGAAGCAATTTTAACCTTGGAGCCTGAAGGTTGTGGGTTCAAATTCAAGTCCCGTTCCCATCCCATTTTCATGCTGAGGGAGTGCTGTACAGGCAACCTCTGCAGTCTGGGTTGAGAGTCCACCCTGTCTCCATCTCAAGGAGTCTTTGCAGTCGCTTTAACCCCTCATACACACCCCCACCCCCCCCATTCCATGAAAGACATTCGGTGGGGAAAGTGGGATGTCAGCTGCTGTCCTCCTAAGTAACAGAACAACCGAGACAATTAAATAAAAGCAAATTACAGAACATTGCTCGAGGTGTGAAACAAAGACAATCAGTACTGGGTTAGTGGATGGGGGATCTCAGTGTAGGGGATAGGGTGGATCAATGTGGGAGAGGTCAGTGTAGGGGGAGAGGATAAGTGTAGGGG
>NC_057721.1:2187006-2192663 GCF_004010195.1 Chiloscyllium plagiosum | reverse complement strand
AACAGTATTTAAAAGAGAGAAGCAGATTCTGAAGTAATGAGATTTCCTCGTCAGGCCGCAGTGAGATGTTGATTACGTTTAGAGGTAAGCAAAGACACCGCAGAATGGGAGGTACAGATTAGATTATGATTTGGAGATGCCGGTGTTGGACTGGGGTATACAAAGTTAAAAATCACACAACACCAGGTTATAGTCCAACAGGTTTCATTGGAAGCACGTTGCTTTCGGAGCGACGCGCCTTCATCAGGTGATTGTCTCCTGTTGGACTATAACCTGGTGTTGTGTGATTTTTAACAGATTAGATTAGATTACTTACAGTGTGGAAACAGGCCCTTCGGCCCAACAAGTCCACACCGACCCTCCGAAGAGCAACCCATCCAGACCCATTCCCCTACACCTAACACGACGGACAATTTAGCATGGCCAGTTCACCTAACCTGCACATTTTTGGACCGTGGGAGGAAACCGGAGCAATCCCACACAGAAACGGGGAGAATATGCAAACCCCACACAGTCAGTCGCCTGAGGCGGGAATTGAACCCGGGTCTCTGGCGCTGTGAGGCAGCAGTGCTAACCACTGTGCCATCGTGCCACCCACAGACTTCCACTGTTTGATGTAAAGTTATATTAGGGGCAGCCAATACCATGTATGGATGGCTGGGAGAATCTAGGTGCATAAAGGCATACGTTGAGCAACAGGGTCAAGTTTAGTGGAATAATAGACAACAGAGCGCCATGCGGAGCCATGTTGCTGGGCAAGAACAGCTGTAGCGCAGTTTTCAAAGATGGCAACATAGAGGTGGAAGTGGTGCTCAGACAAAGGTTGGCCTAACGCAGGAGTTGGAGAGAAGGTAGTTTTAAGTTCCGTAAAGGCTTGTTGGTGTTCAGGAGTGCGATCATACCGTTGAGGGGCATCGGATGAGGACAAGGGCGATAATTTCCGAGTGAGAAGGGCACAATTGGGAATCCATTGCTGGCGGTAATTGACAAGACCTAGAAAGGGCCTCATCCGTTTGGGAGTGGTTGGAGGAGCAAGACAAAGAATAGGATCAATATGTTCAGGTGTCAAGCCTCGATCCGATTCAGAGGTGAGAGTACTTAGGAATGGACTGCTTTCTGATTTGTCTTAACCTTGCTGGGGAGTACAACATAGCCACATTGATGGAGATGGTTCAGGAATGCAGCAGAGCCAGTGTGATTGGAAGGTTAATCGGTGCAAGCGAAAAGGAGGTCATCGACGTATTGAACTAGGGTAGAGTCTCCAGGAAATTCAAGTGATTCAAGTTGGGTGTGAAGGGTCTCTGAAAAAAAGTGTGGGCGAGTGAATAAACCCTTGATGTAGGTGGGTCCATGTGTACTGATGGCCCTTAAAAGTGAAGGCAAAGAGGTACTGGCAATCTGGATGGAACGGAATACAAAAAAAAAATGCATGATGGAGGTCAGCAATAGTAACAATCTTGGCATTAGCTGGGACTTGGCTGAGGATAGTAGCAGGATTGGCAATGAGAGGGTGAAGGGGCTCAATGATTTTATTTACTTCACAAAGATCTGGAACAAGTCGCCTTTCAGGGCGTCCAGGTTTAGGAATTGAAAAAAATGGGTATATTGCTGAGAGAATGGTAGGGGACATGGATGCCTTGCTGTAAGAAAGAGTCAAAAGTAAGATTGAACGCCAGCTTCAGCTTCTGGCTTTGCAGGTATTGGGGTATAGAGGGGTATTAGGTTTAACAGGAGTAGAGTTAGGTGGGATTTTAGCAAGGCCCACTTCTGTTTTGGAGGCCGCCCAGACTTTGGGGTATACTACATCGGTGGGTGGGGGTGGGCATAACGATGGTGAAGGTTGCTGTGAATTGAATAAGGCTGAGCGTAAAGTAAAATCGAACCCTGAGCAGGAATCTGAATATTATGGGAGGTCTGATCAGCCTGTTCAAAAAGAATCACAGTGACAAAGCCTAGGTCTTTGGTTTGGTGGTCTGGATTCACGTGAATGGTGACGTGAGGGAAAATGAGAGGTTCCGCTTTCCAAATATGAGGAGGGACTGACACGAGGAGGGCACTGCCAGCAGGTGAAGTGATCTCACCAATCACCCAAGAATGTTGGGTGCTGCCCAGCAAGAGACCAAAGTATTGTTCAAGGCTGTGGTCAGTCCTGGAGGGATCAGAAGCTAAAGTAACGTGGGGGTGAGGTACATTAGGTAAAGTAGGATTAAAAGAATGAGGATCCAAATCAAGAGACCATCATTGAGGGGGGCTTTGGTTTGGTGTTGACGTATTGGATAAAATGAGGTGGATCCTGAATTAGGATACCTTCGTCATGACACTCAATAGTAGTATGTAGAGGACAGAGGAGATCTCTAGCGAGTAGAGGGATACGTAACCTATCAGTAACAACAAAGCAAAAAGAGAGTGAGATGCAATTTTTCCACACCACTCTGAGAGGGACAGTTTATGCGTAACAATTGGAGGAACCATCAAATCCTTGTAGGGCTTCAACATTGTCTGAGATTTGAAAGTCAAAGGCATTTACAAGATTAGCAGGAAGCGATGACACTGTGGCTCCCATGTTGACCATGAATTCAATATCATGACCATTAACATTAAAGGTTATCATAGGTTCATCCTCAGGGCTAGCGGTAACCATGGGAAGATGCAAGGGAGGATGATGACCTACGTCAGGGAGTCAGGTTCGGAAAGGGTTCCATGCAGGAAAAGGGGCAAACTGCTGGGGTCCCTGGGGAGGGGGATCAGAAGGTTGCTGGCTTCTTCCATTCCAGTGATCGACAGGGGGACTGTCTTGGGTAAAGGGCAATCCTTGGACCAATGTCCTGGTTGATTACAGATGAAACAAATGTCGGGTCATTTGGGGACTAGAGGGGTGGGAGAGTGGAGAGGAATAGTAAGGGGATGTACAGGGGTTAAGGGGCATCATGGACTGTTGGGGAGAGTACATAAGAGGACCCCAAGGCCCTATTGTCTTGCCATACTGGATGACCGTCTGAGGGTTCCATTTGATAGCCTGGCTGGCCTTGCGGACATGAAGGTCTATTCGGAGTTCTGGTTTTAGGTCTAGACCCTGGAGTTTGGGCAAATTTGGTCTTGACCTTAACTATTGAGGCCTTACTGAGTTGGGATCCTTTAGTTCCCAGACGTAACAGCTGAATTGTTTAACATCGGCATCTTGCCAGTGCATACTATGGGTTTTAATAGCTTTTTGTACCTGGCCAGGAAGGACAGTCAGACACAAGGCATTAAATTGGGGCGATTGTCCTCGTGGGTACTGAGCATCACCAGAGTAAGCACTATAGCAGTCCTTAAAGCAGACCAGAAAATCCTCAGCTCCTTCGCCTGAGCGAGGTTTACATGTGAGGACCTTACTCCCATTGAATACATGGCACACTGCTTGACGGAGGCAGGTAATAATCCAATCTGATCTATAAGGTTCACCTGGATGCATAAGCACGAGTTGGGTATGATTATTACATTGTAAAATTTCTAAGAACTTGGTCCATTTTTCAAGGAAAAGAGCGCATTCTATGAGGTTGAGTACGTTTTGAGAGGCCACATTGCAAATAGTCCTCGTCCTACTAATATAATTAACAAATCCTTCGGGATTCTTTCCATAGTCTGGAGTCTTATTGATGATGCTACAGAGTTCATGAGGGCTTCCAAGGTTGATAAAGATTAACAAATGGATTTTGTTCCTGATTCTGGGCAAGTGGGTTAGGGACTCTTCCAGTTGGGAAGTTTCCCCTTGGCCATTTCATATGGGGGTGAGTGCAAGGACTAACATTAAGGTCTCTAAACTTTGACTGTCATTCATCAGTGTCTTCAGGACTCTCTTGTAGTGGGGCCATGGAGCTCAAAAAGGTTCCCTTCATGTCTTAGTCTTAGTTGATTCCTATTGCGGGTAGCAATGGGGTTATGGTAACCTCGATCATCCGAATTCTCATTGGACAGGAGAGGCCAATGAGGAGAAAAGGGTACAGGCCTTGGAATGGGGGGGGGGTTTCAGGGGCTTTCGTTTCGTAGCATGCGTTCGCTTTGGCCGTACTACAGGTGGGTTTTGAGGAAGTCCCTGTTGGGGAACTGGAAAAGGCCAGTTAACAGGAGAGGGGGCATAATAAAAGATCTCCTCCTCCGATTCAAATTCCTCGCTTGCAGGAGAATCGTTGTCCTTTAATAATGGGTCTTTGGGGTAGGTGGGGTAGCAGGAGCTGTCCTTGTTGCCTGCCTGCTCCTGTGTGGCTGTAGCTGATCTTTATTTACCAGTCTCCCTTTTCTCTGGGGCCCCTGAAATTTCAGATCAGGTTGTGGTTCTCAGCCGCCTTGATTGTTTGGCTAGTTTTTTCTCTTAGGAGGAGAAAGTGAGGTCTGCAGATGCTGGAGATCAAAGTTGAAACTTTATTGCTGGAACAGCACAGCAGGTCAGGCAGCATCCAGGGAACAGGAGAAGGGCCTTTCCTGAAGAAGGGCCTGTGCCCGAAACGTCGAATCTCCTGTTCCCTGGATGCTGCCTGACCTGCTGTGCTGTTCCAGCAATAAAGTTTCAACTAGTTTTTTCTCTTGCCAACTCCAATTCTGTTTCTAAATCATGTGCTCCACATATTTGCGCTTCAGTTCTGAACAATCTAATCCAAATCCTTCCTCAGTTAATGGACTGATACCCCTTTTAATACCGTTTTGTCTCCATGATGACTGCATGGATTTTTCTCAGTTTCCTTTAGCTACATTTTTCCACACGGATATGGCTTCTTTCTGTTTACTCCCACAACCTTTTTTCCATATCTCTTGTTCAACTTTCAGAAGCAAATTTAGATCAGGTGTGCCCCCCAGAGGCCAGTCCTTGTTCTGTTGAGCAACTGCACCTGATATTCCCATTAATTGTTTCTCATAATTCGGATACATACTCACTATCTCTGTTAAGGGACATTTGCCGTCTATCTTATCCAGGCTCGCACCCATATTTGTCTGATGTATTTGTACACCTGCACAAAATTCTTACCGTTGTCTCTTATCTTCGCAAGGTCTCTATTTTTAGTTGCTATTTAAGCAATCTCATTCAGGGTTCCATCAGGGTACGTGAAAGTGAAATGGGGGTTGCGCCACACACAAAAATGCAGACAGAGAGCAACCAAGGTATAACCTTACCTTGTGGGCCCATTTGTCTGACCTTTAGATGAAGCCGCTCTTTACCAGTTTCACTCGGACGTATCCCTTGTTGGAATCCTGCTCACAGCGCCAAATTGTTCAGATGCTTGAGTGAAGGAGGATGGATTACATTTCACAACTGAAAGACTGAAGCACTGTCGGAGGATCAGTGCTGTGGGAGTGCCGCATTGTCGCAGAGTCAGTGCTGAGGGAGTGCCGCACTGTCGGAGGGTCAGTGCTGAGGGAGTGCCACACTGTCGGAGGATCAGTGCTGAGGGAGTGCCGCACTGTCGGAGGGTCAGTGCTGTGGGAGTGCTGCACTGTCGCAGAGTCAGTGCTGAGGGAGTGCCGCACTGTCGGAGGGTCAGTGCTGAGGGAGTGCCGCATTGTCGCAGAGTCAGTGCTGAGGGAGTGCCGCACTGTCGGAGGGTCAGTGCTGAGGGAGTGCCACACTGTCGGAGGGTCAGTGCTGAGGGAGTGCCGCACTGTCGGAGGGTCAGTGCTGAGGG
>NC_057721.1:2186523-2186997 GCF_004010195.1 Chiloscyllium plagiosum | reverse complement strand
AGTGCTTGAGGAGTGCCGCACTGTCGGGGGGTCAGTGCTGAGGGAGTGCCGCACTGTCGGAGGGTCAGTGCTGAGGGAGTGCCACACTGTCGGAGGGTCAGTTCTGAGGGAGTGCCGCACTGCCGCAGGGTCAGTTCTGAGGGAGTGCCACACTGCCGCAGGGTCAGTTCTGAGGGAGTGCCGCACTGTCGGAGGGTCAGTGCTGAGGGAGTGCCGCACTGTCGCAGGGTCAGTGCTGTGGGAGTGCCGCACTGTCACGGGGTCAGTGCTGTGGGAGTGCCGCACTGTCGGGGGATCAGTGCTGTGAGAGTGCCGCACTGTCGGAGGGTCAGTGCTGAGGGAGTGCCGCACTGTCGCAGGGTCAGTGCTGTGGGAGTGCCGCACTGTCGGAGGGTCAGTGCTGAGGGAGTGCCGTACTGTCGGAGGGTCAGTGCTGAGGGAGTGCCGCACTGTCGGAGGGTCAGTGCTGAGGGA